>NC_135202.1:1212121-1515151 GCF_050948175.1 Xylocopa sonorina | reverse complement strand
TAGTAGTAGATTTTGTAGCACAAAGCCATGTAAATTTTGTAAAAGCATGTACTACTACAAATATATACTGATACGTTTTTATTTGTCGATGGCAGTGGTCCAAGATGATCGATATGAAATGTATCAAAAGGAATACTCCCCTTTTCAGTCGGATTTAAATGACACTCCTGCTACCCGTGCATCTTTTCGGCTAAAGTGCATGCAACTTGCTGCCGAAGGTTTGGAATCTAATAATCTTTACGTACGATAGCTTTGGTCTTGACCACAGAAAAATGTCCACACTCATAAGCCTGCCATATTTTATGTACCTGCATCCGACATGGCACTACTAGTTGAATATTACCTCCAGAGTTTCTGTACAGAAAATTTCCCCGAAGAACATAATCATTCGTCTTGTTTTGAAGAACCAAATCTCGAAGTTTCAATACAGTCTTATCTTCTTCCTGTGCTTTCCACAAACGCGCTGTGAGACTTGCATCAGATCCATCGATTAGGAAATTCGTAGGGAGAGGATTTCTATTAAGCGCATCAACATGTATCATGTCCTTCCGTGGACGATGCTCTATCCGGTAATCAAATTCTTTGAACGATAATGCTCATCATGCAACACATACACGAAGATTTTTCTTATTCATTGTACGAGTAATAGCTCGGCAATCAATAACAATAATAAATGAAATTCCTAATAAATGAACTCCAAATTTCTTCAACGCTTTTACTATTGCTAAAACTTCAAACTCGGAGCTACTGTATTTAGATGCAGCAGAAGTTGTCTTACCACTAGAAAATAATATATAGAGTGAAAAGGTTGATCTTCGTTATTTCTTTGAAATAAAATCGCTCTGTACCATAACGCAGAAGCATTTGTATGCAGCTCCATCTCAACTTCTACTTGAATGCTTCCATTTAAGTTACTCGATAACAGAATTTAGCATTCGCTTGCAGAAGGTTAGGCAAAGGTCACGCAATTACAGGGTACTCACGGATAAATTTACGAAAATACCCGATGAGTCCAAGTAAACTTTGTACTTGTTTAACATTTGCCGGCTCTGGAAATCGTCAGACTGCATCAGTTTCAGTGAGGGGCAAACACAACCATTGTTGATTGTGTCCGTGGAATTCGACAGAAGTTTATGCGAAACAACATTCTTCCCAGCTAAATATTAAACCGGCCCCGCTCGCTACAATTAAAACCCTTTCAAGATTTTTGATCCCACGATCAGTATCATTTGATGAAATAATCAAATCATTCATGTATGCTAAAACTATTTCCTCACGAATAAGATCTCTAAATATGGTATTTGTAAATCTTAGAAAAACTGCTGGAGAATTACATAAACCAAAAGGGACTCGTAAGAATTCATAATGACCATCTGGTACAATAAATGCTGTATAGTTTCGACTTAATTTATCCTGTCGCACGTGAGAAAACCCGTTTTTCAAGTCAAGAGTACTGAAAATGCGCGCGACTTGTAACAGATCTAATTGATCTTCAAACAGTTGTAACGGATATCTACATTTAATACTCTTCTTATTAATTTGTTGATGATCCACACATAATCTAAACGAATCATTTTTCTTCCAAACTCGAACAACCGGACTCGCATAATCAGAAGTAGATAACTGAGCAACTCCAGCCGCAATCCACTGTTCTATCTACACATTAACAATCTCTTTTTGCGACGCTGACAATCGTCTCGCCGATTTATATACGGACTATTCGCCTGTCATTATTAATTTTATTGCAATTTCACGTTCAAAGGTTTTTCACGGCTTGTAATTACTAACCAGATATTCTATCGTCACTCGCTGATTAGGATCTAATACATGAGAAACATCAACTTGATTTACTTATAACATGTCACTCGTTACATCTATTTAAAATATTTCCGGTACAATATTTTCACTTTCAACAATTTCGCGCGTTACTTTCGATAATGGACGAATGTTTACTTTACCACCTTTAATGCTGACATCCGTTACATTTAAGAAATTCGTTCCTATCAACAGCTTGTGTCGAACAATGGTATCAGAGATTACTTCTATACAAATCGGATATCAGTGCCCATCTACGGTAATTTCTGCTTGAAATTCACCAAATGTTGTATCATTCTTTGAACCTATACCATCGAAATGTAATTCATTGTGTCGTAATTGCGGAAACCGAGCTTAATAAACTCGTCTGTGTGAATTAAACTAAAATCACTTCCTGATTCCACTAATGCTTCGATCCCGTATTCGTTAAGTAAATAATTTTTTAGATACTTTCGGTACGATACTCCTAATGTCGCGCAGCTCTCTTCACTCGCTTTAAATTTCTTGGGACATTTCGACGCAATATGTTTACGTTCTTGACATGTAAAACATTTTACACCGCAATCTTTCGTTGGACTATTCACGCTAATATGATTGTGCCCACCACAAATATAACATCGTACAATATTATCCGTGAACTCCTTCATCTTATCAACATTGACCACCTCTTTTCGTTCATTTCTAACGAAACTGTCTTCACACTTTTCAAACTCTGTTGACATTTGCACACTCGACAAATCTTGATCTCGAAGAATTACCTTTTCAAACGCTTTCGAAAGTTGATCGGTTGTTGTAAACTGTTGAATACGCGCCATGTTCCGGAGCATTTAATCGGGGATGCCGTCAATTAGATATTCAAGTATTTCATCGTCGTTGATTGGTACTCGATTTCCGAGAATGATCTTCTCGTGCAAATATTCATGAAATGGCTGTTTCCTCTTCCATAATCGTATTTTAAATTTCTTCCTTATTTCAATTTTGTTTTATGTATGATAAAACGTAACTCTTAATTCTTCCAGCAGTCGGTTGAATGGAATAGTTATATATTCTCGTTTAGAATGAAACGATTCAAGTGCTTTTCCCTTCAGTCGCATACCCATAATTAATAGTGCAATGTCATCTTCTAATTTATGTATCGTCCTCAACAATTTGATCTATTTCTTCCAAATTTCACTACCACTAGATTTGCCAACAAATTTAAAAAGTAAATTTGCAACTGCCGAAATATTCGTTTGCGGCTAACAGAATTGAGATATAACATTGCATTCATTGCCATTATTCAATGCCAAGAGATTGTCACCGCCACTAACAACATCATATTGTTCGCTCCCAAAATTACGCGTCGATTGTCGCTGCTCATTTTCCAAATTTTGCTCAACCTGTAATTAAATGAATTGTCCTTCGTATTGCATCTAACTCAAGGCACAGCATGGCTAACTCACCTTCTGCTAATTCTTTTTTCTTAAAAGAAAAATCAGTTTCTCGTTGCTGTAGATTCATTGCGAACTGCAAGTTTGATGATATATCAGCACACAACCCTTCATTATCTTCACGTACTTCTTTCTGCTTGTCATCTATCCACGTTCCGTCTGCTTCAATATCCATCAAAAGGGAAATTAATTTAGCATTAATATTTCTTTTAGCGCAGTAACTGTAATTTTACTCTAATCTTTCATGATCAAAATTTATACTCAACATTCGCGTATAAACTCGAATTGTCTCTACATGAAAGTTTAATTTTCGTCCTCGCAATATCTCTCAAAACTGAACTCGCGTCGCATGAATAACTTCTTCAACGTTCTAGACCGTCAAGTCACTTTGTCCAACGTTCTGTCTTTAAATACTCGATAATATTCCAATCTTTAGAACGTATCCGATTTAATTCTTGAATGTCTTCTTGATAATTACCACGCCTGAGCCCAAAAACCGTAGAAAACCTATTAACTAAAGACAACTACAAGATTTTTTAAATCATTATATAGGTCTTCTCAACTATGATACAACTGGAATGAATGCTAATGAACAACTGCTTCATCGTTTTAAAATATTCACACGAAAAACTCATTTATTCCGCACAGTGGGTCTCGCTCGCAATCTAGAATATTCCACGTACATAGCATTTGAAACATGAATAATTGATTAATATTTAAATTAAGATAATTTAATTATCCTTCAATAACATTAAGCTTGTATGCTGCTACAAATCAAATGGAATGTGAACTCTACAGTTCCTTCAAACGGGATGGCGCTTCATGGTGCCTGAGTGTTAAAAAACTGGAATTCTAGTGCTCCATGCATTGCCATGACACATGTTAATTCTAGAGTTCCATGTATCGGGATGCGGATTCATAGTGCCCATGTAACAGTGCAACGGAGTTCTAATTCTCTATGCAATGCGATCGCATCTCACTTTAACGTCTCAAAAAAAGTAAGATGCAATCTTCTATCTGTAGCTTATGCTTATCTGCTTTTACCATTCAAAAGAATATGTATTATACAGTCCCATGCAAAGAGATGGCGCCCCATAATTTCTGCGTGTCAATGTAGTAGTGTAACACTACTAGTTCTAACACTACTAGTCCATCGACGCGATATCGCATTTCATTTCAATGTTTCATGACAAGATGTAATGTTCAATGCAATGCTTTATGTTTATATCTTCTACACTGCAAAAGAGAATGTGAACTGTGGCATCAGACGTACCGCCTGCCACGCCCAGACGCCTGCCACCGTCCCCAGGTCGGCATCCGCATCGCCTCCAGCACACGATACATTCGTGTATATACACAAACCGCACACTCATAGAATTAAGTAATTATTTGTAAATATGAACTTGTAAATACGGTATAGTTTAAGACGCGCTCACGCTCGAGCGCGCGCCCGACGCGCTCGGCCGACACGCGTTGCTCACTGCGTAACACGGTCGACCCCACCATGTGCGGTCTCCCCGCTCATCGGTACATGCGCCATCACCACTCTGGGGCCCAGCGACTCCCTTGCCGCGCGACCCGAGGGGGTCACGGACGCGTCGATCCAGTCTCAGTCTCATTCACCGATTCGAGCAGAGCAATTGGCTCTAAGGAGTCTCGATCTCCGACTCGAACAGAATAGTTGTCTCTCAGGTGTACGAGCTATCAGCTCAATGTATCCGACTCATTCGCATCTACCATAGTGGAGTGCTTATTCTATTCTATTTCCATTTTCTTATTATATAGTACTTAGTAACTTAGAATTAGTGTATTAGGATATCCAAGTAAGAATATATCTTAGTTTATACCAAATTTAAAGTCTTTATTCTATTTCAAATACAATTTCCTTTAACATTTCATTCCACGGGTACACTTACGATTAACTACTATTCCTAACAAATCAAGTTCAACGGTCTTAAAGCTGGATGGTTAGAAGGAACCGGCGCTTAGCCGCTCTTACTTTATTTCTGTTGTGTCAAGGTGTCTAGCGCCTAGGTACATCCAATAAGCTAAAGCGAACCAGCGCTTAGTCGTGCCGTGCTTTACCGAAGTGCAAGTACTTCTGAAAAGCTTCGCTTCTCGGGTAAAGCGTACACGACGCGCGGGGAGGAAGGAATGAATCCGACGACTTGCGCGTGAGTACGTGGCTGGTGCACCCGAATATTCGGACCATAGCAGATCTCTTCCCGTTCCTGTCATGAAAGTCTTCGCTGCGAGCTAATGATCGTCCGATTCCAGCTTCGATACCCGCTAGACAGGATCAGCTTACCTGGCTCCTGTTTCCAATCACTGATTCGCCCTTCCAGTCGTACGCCGCTGCTATTCGGGTCACTGAACCTTGGCACCTACGCTACCTGGAACGAGAAGCATACCAATGAATTAAAAGCATCGAAAGGGAAGTTACATGCTTTTGTACACGGTAAGTCGAGTCCTGTCCGACGACGAACCCACTTCCGCGCAATTCGCGTCGATTTCGCGAACGGCTACGATTAGTGTCAACGTGACGAGCGCATTCGCGACTACAGGACGTGACAATACACAAAACGCGTTGCATTGAGTATTACATACTATCATGAAACATAGAAATGAGATGGAGCATCGCGTCTAATGCAGTATTGGTAACCATTCCTTCGACACGTAGACATCTAGAAACTCTATTCCTTTGCAAGGGAGTGTAGAAATCACATTCTTCTGGAGTATACAAGAGATAAGCGTTGCGCGTTGCATTGAATACTACATCTTACATTAAACAGTGAAATGAGATCCCACATCGCGATGAATTGAGTATTATAACCCCATTGCTTCGACACATAGATATCTAGAAACGCTATGCCTTTGCAATGAAATACAGGATTCACATTCTTTTGAAGGGTAGAAGCAGATAAGCATAATGCAAGAGCGTTACAAGCTACTTACTTATTTTGAACAGTTTAAATGCGATTAAAGTTTGCGATGAACAGTTTAAACGCAATGCGATATCGCGATGCATGAAGCATGAGAAATCAAATGCATCGACACGTACAGACCTAGAAACGCAATTACCTGGCAAAGAAGTATAGGATTCACATTCTGCTGATGTGTAGAAGCAGATAAACATAACGCATTGCATTGAATTTTACATCTTGACAAAGAAATGAGATGTGATATCTTGTTCTATGGACCACTAGTACACAATTGCTTCGACACGTAGACATTTAGAAACGCTATCGCGTAACAAGGAAGTGTGCAACTTACATTCTTCTGTAGAGAAGAGGAGATAAAAATAACGCGTTGCATTGAATATTACATCTTATCGTGAGATATAGGAATGAGATGCTACATCGCGTTTTGCGAAGCATTAGAACTCTATTGCTTCGATCCGTAGGCATCTAGGGACGCTAATCCATCGAAAGGAAGTGTGGGATTTACATTCGTTTGAAATCTTGACGAGATACAATTAACGCGCTGCATTGAATAA
Source organism: Xylocopa sonorina (assembly GCF_050948175.1). Taxonomy (NCBI): domain Eukaryota; kingdom Metazoa; phylum Arthropoda; class Insecta; order Hymenoptera; family Apidae; genus Xylocopa; species Xylocopa sonorina. The sequence continues at coordinate 1,508,410 of NC_135202.1, read as the reverse complement.
CATCTTATCATGAAAATAGGAATGAGATGAGATATACCGTTTTATGAAGAAGTAGAACCCTATTGCTTCGATACGTGAACATCTCGAAACACTGGTCCATCACAAGGAAATGTGGCATTTATATTCTTCTGAATTGTTGACGAGATATACGTTACGGGTTGCATTGATTTACATCTTATCATGACACATAACTTCCTTGCTACGGAATAGTGTTTCTAGATACCTACGTTTCGAATCAGTAGGGCTCCAATGCTTCATAAAACGCGATAACGCATCTCATTTCTATGTTACATAGTAAGATGTAATTCAATGCATTGCGTTATGCATATCTCGTCAACATTTCGAAAGAATGTAAATGCCACTCTAACTTGCTACGGAATAGCGTTTCTAGGTGTCTACGTATCGAAGCAATAGAGTTCTAATGCTTCATAAAACGCGATATCGCAGCTCATTTCTATGTCTCATGATAAGATGTGGTATTCAATGCAACGCATTATGTATATCTCCTCAACACATCAATGCAATGTAAATTGAACACTTTCTGGCGACGGAATATCGTTTTTAGATGTTTACGTGTCGAAGCAATAGTGTTGTAGCGCATCATGGAACTAGACATCGCATCTCATTTCTATATCTCATTGTAAGATGTAGTGTTCAATGCAACGCGTTATGTGTATCTCATCTACACTTAAAATGAATGTAAATACCACGCTTCCTTGCTACGGATTGACGTTTCTAGGTGTCAACGTTTCGGAGCAATAGAGTTCTAATTCTTCATAAAATACAATATTGCACCTCATTTCCATGTTTCGTGAAAAGATGTAATATCAATGCAATGAGTTATGTATATCTCGTCAGCACTTCAAGGGAATGTAAATCTCACACTTCCTTGCGACGTGGTTGGGTTTCTAGATGTCTACGCATCGAACCAATAGAGTTCTAATGCCTCATAGAACGCGATATAGCATATCATTTCTATGTTACATGATAAGATGTAATTCAATGCAACGCGTTATTTATATCTCGTCAACACTTCCAAATAATGTAAATGTCACACTTCCTTACTACGGCATTGCGTTTCTAGAAGTGCACGTTTCGAAGCAATAGAGTTCTAATGCATCATAAAACGCGATATCGCATCTTAATCCTATGTACCATGATATGATAAATATTCAATACAACGCGTTGTGTATATCTCGTCTACACTTCGAAAGAATCTGAATGCCACACATTCTTGCTTCGATATAGCGTTTATAGATATCTTCGTATCGAAGAAATAGAGATTCAATTCTTCGTAAAACGCGATATCGCATCATATTTCAATGTACCATGATAAGATGTAATATTCAATACAACCAGTTATGTTTGTCGGCTCTACATTTCAAAAGTATGTAATCCTACTCTTCCTTGTAAAGGGATAGCTTTTCTTGATTTCTACGTGATGAAGCAATGGAGTTGTTAGACTGTATTCAACACGATGTCGTATTCCATTTCTGTGGTATGTGTTAAGATCTAATATTCATTGCAAGACGTTATGGTTATCTGCTTCTAAACTTCAAATGAATGTGAATCGCGAACTGTCTTGTAACGGGATAGCTTCTCAAGATCTCTACGTCTCGAAACAATAGAGCTCTAGTACACAATTCTAGAAATGTAAATAAACAGACATTCTATATTAAAAACATAACAAACCAATATTAATAACCTAACTTAATTATTCAATTTTCTTATGTAATTTTTCAAAACATGTTGGATAGAGTTCCGGTTGGCCCTTACATCGGTTACAACAGATTTTTACGTTTATCGCCTTATTCGCGGCATACTGTCTACCATTTATTCTAGATATACGTTTATAACATTCTTTACATCGCTGTCTAGTTTTTCTCGCGCGTCCTTGCAACGATCGCAAAAAATGTGTACGTTCCTTGGGCACTGCTTCAGTTTCAGATGACGTTTGTTCACCGCAATGATCCACTGTACTGAGGGGATAATTAATAATTTTTTCGCGGAAGTTAAATTTTTTCATACCTTTGGTACTCCATTTTCTATGTATATAACAGGCATTGACGAGAGAAGTCCCGCATACTAATTCGATAACTATTTTTCTATACCACTTTACTGTTCTGCGTAATCAACTGTGATAATAAGACATCTGGTCGGATGGTCAAACCCCTTCTTAGCATTGTTATAAAGGAACACTATGTCTGGCTTTAACTTATTATTATTGCCCTGGACAATAATACACCTGTGGTTTTCAGAAGTGGCTAGCATGCATACCTGCCTCTTATCCGTCCACTTTAAAAATTTAAAGCCGCTCCGATTTTGAAAATACATAAAGCTACCCCGTTGCAGTACCTGTTTTGGGAAGCAGCGGAAGAAATTCTGTATTAACCTTTACTGTACCATAAATAAATGTTACTTTTTGCAGAAGTTTCTCGGCCAAAGAGACACAAGTATATAAACTATTTGCCTATAATATGCGGCTTTTGAATAAAAATTCACCTTCCAACGTCATAACTACAGCATGTGCATGTGCTTTCGCTATTCTGGTTGCATTATTGCCTACATAAATAAGAATAATATGTGTGTATCCTTCCGGAAGGCACAGTTTACAAAGTTTTGTACCACATTTATGCCGCTTTCGTGGGATATACTGGGCAAAACTGTGGCGTCCTCGCCATGGAACCATGATTTCGTCGATTACAATATTTTTACCGGGCTTAACATGTTGAGTGCTACGTCAGTCCCCAGGAGCTGACAGTGAACTTTCCGTTCAGGCGGCGTCAGTCCCCAGGGACAGACAATCGACTTTTCGTTTGGACAACGTGGATTCTAGGGACTGACAGCGAACTCCTTGTTTGGTCGACATCGGTGCATCAGTCCGACATTGTAAAGGGTTAAATTAATAATGACAATTAAAAAATTTATGCTAATATTTAATGAAGTTTATTAAAACATTTTAAACAAAGATATGGCTGCGATTTGCACATTTTACAGTATGTAGTAGCTTTCTTTGTCATTTCCCTCGCTAACTGGCTTCCGACCATTTTTGTGTTTGTGCTGTAACATTCAACACAATATTTTCGTACTTCATACGCCTTTCCTTCCTTCTTATGAAATTTGTTAATTCGTCTACTTGTATCGGCCCTAATTGAGGTTTCCTCGTGAGAATGTCGTGTGAGAGCATTTACCAAATGTTGTCGGAATGTTGTAATTGACATCTTTCTTCCTCTTACATTGTGGAACATGCGTAACGCATTCACGACGACAATATTCAAAAGAAGGTCGAATGCCAGTTTTCTACACCATTTTAGTGATCTTCTCAGTGGACTGCTGTAAGCACCCATTTGATCAGACAGAACAATCGCTGTTTTACCTTTATTATAATTAATAATAATTTTTGGTTTGTAGGATACCCCTGTTCTTGTTATTACGGATTTCATTTCGTCAGAATGCTTTATCGAAAGAACTAAAGCATCCCTCTTGTGTTTCCATTTCCTGATTGTAATCCCTTTACTGTTCTCTTGGGCAATGACTTCTCTGCGTTGCAGTTTGGCTGTCACAACTTTACTTGGATTGCCTCTTCGATTTGGTGAAAGAGTACCAACCAAATGCATATTTTTTGTTATAAGTTTGTTTGCTAAATCCACACTCGTATAATAATTATCTGTGTATGAAGTATGGCCTTCGTGAAACATATTTTCACACAAATTCATGACAACATTTGTTGTATTTTTTTTATCCAATGATTTGCCGATGTAAATGCAAAGATTATATGTGTAATGATTATCACAGCACAATTTAAGTATTTTTATCCCACATCTATGATTTTTTTTGTTTCATGTACTGTCTAAGTATGATCCGCCCACGGAATGCTATTACCATCTTGTCGATGCATAACATTTCAACGGGATCATAATAGTTTTTAAAATTTATATTTAATTCTTTCATTAAAAATTCACATTTATTGAAAATGCAACATTCTCAACAGAATGTGAAATCTGTCTCTACTCATAATTTTCCGCGGGAATGTTTGAATACACAATGGATCCTTAGACCAATACAGATACAAAGATGGAAGCTTTACCAATCCCATCCACAAAACCACTCCAAAAAACCTTTTTCTTTCGTCCTTATCTGTTGGCACCCACTTTTCAACACGTTTGGAAGCGATTGTTCTTTGTGTCGCATAAATATTTGTTTGTTCGTTTATATGTTAAAATAATTTATCCGTCACATATAGGCCGTAAAAATCTTCCACTGTGCTACAATTTTGCATTTCTTCACGAGCGAGTTTGGCACTATGGGGACTTGAGAAAGGTATAATGTTTGGCGGGTTGTCTCGCGGATCAAACCAATCATTTGGATCACTTGTTTCAGTATTCCTTAGTGAACTACTAGGTGAATTGTCACTATCTGAAGATGGTAATGGTATTACACGCCGACAATTGCGTGGTACAAATGGCTCAGTCGACTTGTCACTATCTGTTCGTCCTCTCAATATTTTTAGTTGATGGATACCAAAACCTTTTCATAATAGTCACTATAAAACTGAATTCTCTCTGTTGCAATAGGTCTTTGTACTTTTGTGACTTTTTCAGAATGACACTCGCTTTGTAGTTATTTTTTTGCCTCTCTGGCATTCCTGTCCCATTATTTTATGTTCATACATTGTATACAAATTCATTGCTTATGTAATTCCGATAGTCCAAACGAAACGGATACAGTGTATCAAAGTTAACGTTTGTTTATACCCATTAGTCAAGCGTTCGGCATCAAGTGCTCACGCGCTGCCGCCTGAGCGAGAAGTACAGCAAGATCGCCGTTGCACTCAATGTGTTAATAGTATTTTCGAAAGTGTAGAAAATTGCATTAACAATAATTCTAAGTTTATACAAACGATCCTCAGTCCTAGCCGTGGAAATAATGCTGAAATGAAAAGTATCGATATTTAAGTATCGGTATATACCGATTGCGCTTCACCGCGTCTTTTATTCGATCGTTTGTATACATTTCCTTTTGAAACCAATATAATCTAATTTCAGGAAGAGGCGCTACAACCAATATAAGCAGAACACCAATAAAAATGTTCAGTTCGTTCTCTGACAAAGGCTTCCTGGCCAGTTGGTTTTTGGAAGAAAAGAAAATTTCACAGTATACAAGTAGATAAGCATAATGCTATACATGGATTTGCATGAAACTGTAGAATTCACTTTCCTTTGAAGTGTAGGAATATATAAGCATAATAATATGCTTAGAAGATTACAACTTACTTGCTTTGAAACGTTGGAGTGAAATGTGTCGTCGTGATACATGAAGCGTTAGAACTCTATTTCTTCGATACTTCCGAATCCCATGAATCCTACGGTTACATGCAATGTGATGGTGTTTCATAGTGTCTGCATGCCAATGCATGAGAGAGTTCTAATGCTTTATGCAAAGCGAGAGTCCATCTCATTTCAATGTTTCAAGGTAAGTTATTTGTAATGTTCCATGCATTGCATTATACTTATCTGCATCTACTCTTGAAAGGAATGTGAGTTCTACAAATTCCTGCAATTGGATAGCGCTTCCAAGTGTAATGCCGTGCGTAGCTCCTGCCACCCATTCTACACACGAGCCTTCTCGCGCTTCCATCATCAATCTCTGGATTCAGGGAACCTGCCGTGCTCGCATACAGCACCGACAATCGCAGCGTTCGCGCGCGCACACCTGCACGCGCTCACACGCACCAAGTACCGCTGTGTCACTCGAACCGATCGGTATACATGGCTCGTTCACACCAGTCATCGCTGTTTCAATCTCACCGACGAGCACTACTGCCTCACTCCCACTAACGAGTATATCTACCTCGCTCGAACCAAAAACGAACACCCTTGTCTACCTCGCACCACAATGTGGACTCTTCCAGTTCAGGAAGCCAACTTTATCAGAACCTGTATTCCACTTTTAAGCCTCTTAAACACACATATATATATATATATATATATAATCCAAGTTACACACGTTATGAATGCAAGACAGGAACAACACACACGTAATTGTAAGATCATGCTATACTACTTCATTACTCTATTTCATAAGTTCAACGCGAAATACGCGCCTCTAGTCCCACCACGATCCGTTAGTCCCCCACTCGCTGGATCACAAGCTTTCATGATTTCTCCAGTAAATATTTCAGATTGGTATAAATATTAATACATATTTTATATTTCAGTTAATTGTAAATATAATATCTCCTTAAGATACTCCATTACATCTAAAATCCTATCTAATTTCATATCATTCCTAATATGTTTTCTAATATGTTATTAGCTTCGCCGTATCCTTGCTCAGAATATCTATCATTACGTCTGATGCGTGGCTGCCTATTCTGCTATTTAAAAGCGTAAGCGTTATTCTTATCGGTAGCTTTTCCATTATCCTGCACTTACTTCGGCTCCTCATGCTTCTCCTTCCATGTCTTTGCTTCCTTTCGAGGTTTTCTTTTTCTCCTTTATATACACTTTTCGTATTCGTTTCTATTTCCCCATCCTTTTGTGTCATCGACAGGGGGCTCCGAACCGCCTGCCCAACCTTTAATATTCTGCCAGGCTCCGAGGGCGCTGATTCCGAATCTCGAGCCAGCAGCACGATTCAGCAGCATATGCCAGCAGCCTCGCTCACGACGGGGGTGAGGGCTGCAGACCCTCTGTCATCCTACTGTCTGCCCTGATGCGGGCGAGGAACTCGTAGGGCCACTCGACTCGCGACCAGCATCTATCTTATCCTCCAACAGATTCGTAGTCACGCGTTTTCCATTAAGCTTGTCGCGATGAGTGATATTGATTCGTTCAATCTAAATTAATATTTTCTTTTTAAGTTTCTCGATTTTTTTACTTTTTCTCACGATACCGTCTATTTCGTTATACCTTGCCCTTACGGTATGGTATATAATTTGTTGTTTAGCATTACTAGGATTTCCTCTTAATAAATGCAATGTTTCCGCAGATTTTCTTTTTCTTTCTCTTTAGTTACATTGTTGTTATTTTATGTTTTCCACCCTCCACATTCCCTTCCTACACCCCGGAAACGGCGTTATACGATTACTTCACGATGGCGCTCCGGCCTCGCTATCCCGAGATCGAGTGTTCTCCCTTGCATCCGTTAATATATATATATATATATATATATATATATATATATATATATATATATATATATATATATATATATATATATATATATATATATATATGTCAAATATTGGAGAATATTTCCTCTTATCCTTTGTATTTTTCGAATTACGTTTTAGTTAGATGTATATTAGAAACGCTTCGAAATATCGGATTTCCGTACGATTTTTTTAGTAAAGTTTTATTCCATTCCGACGATTCGTTTTCATTTCGCCGAAGGCGCTCCTGTATTCGATGCGGATCCGCTCCGATTGAACCCACCGATCATTACATTACGTTACGTGAATAAGCATTCCATCGGAGCGGATCTCTGTCACTCCAAAACTGCGAAAGGCTTACTGCATAGTCTCATCCCTGGGAAAGTTCCGAAGGTTGCTTCCGTCCCGAGATGAAAGTGTGGTTACGTTAGATTTACTTAAGTTACGCTAGGATAGTTTAGGTTGGGTTATGTTTAGGAATGATTGTTAGATTGCTCGGTTATGTTGGGTTAGATTTAAGAAAGCGTAGGTTTGATTTGTTTATTTTTAAAGGAGGGAAAGTTCGATTGTGTTAGGTTGGGTTAGATTTGAGTGAAGGCAGGTTAAGTCAGATTAGGTGTAACTGGGGTTAGCTTGGTTTAAATTAATTTTAGGGGATGATAGATTAAGTTATGCCAAGTAAGAGATGGATTACCGATAGCTGGCAATGTCTTCCGTCGATAGTTCTTGAATTACCGACTATTGGTAGTACCAGCCGTTATAATATCATGAGTTATCGACCTCACGCATCACCTACTGTTGATATATCGTGAGTTATAGACCGCAGGAAACTCCAGTCGTTGATAAGTCTTGAGTTACCTACTATTGGTTACACCACTCGTGTGTGATAGCATACGTTATCGGTTGTTGGTAACTCCAGTCGTTGATAATTTATGGATTATTAATTGCGAGCAACACCAGCAAGAATCACAAAATTATAGTAGGAAGCTGGAAATAATGGGTGATGCAATGTACACTTTTATTTTGCGAAGACAGTAAATCTGTTACTAATCAGTCTTTAATCGATGAGGCGATATCAAAAGACTGAAGGAATGTCTGATTTTATCCATTATGCGTGTAATCTAGATGTGAATAATTAAATAAAGGTTTACAATTAATATATGAATGTATAATTTATATTTTAGTAAACAAATCAATTTATTTTCCAGAATATAAATATTACTGATAAGATAAATTGATGCCTGATTCCTTCCTAAAGGAGAATTTGAAACAGATAGATTTGGATAATTATGTATGAAAATTTAAAAGAACAAACAAATTGTACAGATAAATCAGAGGAAATGGTCATGCAAATATTAATTGTCATTCAAATTAATTTAAACAGCTAGTTCGTTAACAAAACTATAAGCTCAAATATTATCTATTGTTCATTATGTTAAAAAAATTTATTGGTCTTCGTACATTACAGCGTGTCATAGATCAGTCTGATTTATTGTCCAAGCAACTATAATTCAGAAGCTTATTAATATCACATTTGCAAAAATTTACAATATGTAAATTTCGTAAATTTTAAAGGTGACGAAGCCGGTACACGGTTCGTGGATCTTAAAAATGGTAAAAAGGTGCGGCAGGGAGAGGAGAACCTAGTCAACCACTAGGTACAACATTAACAATGGATTCTCAAAATTTTCACGCAATGCTTTCTCATGAAAGAAATATATCTTTTACGTTCAAATTAATTAGAATTGCAAAATAAGTTTACTAGTAATATAATATTATATATCTTTCGGAGAATTAATACTTTCATCAGCAAAGTTGTAATGGAAAAGTTGAAAATTAGCGGTGATCTACGAAAAGCAACGAAATAAGAGAAATTAATGGTCAATTTAAAGTCGAAACTTACTTTGAAAAATTGAATACCGTCTTCTTAAAAAAAACTGACATATTAACTAATTAAGGAAAAATCATTCCTACTTATAAAAATTTTATTACTTTTCGTAAAAGTGTAATATGATAATATTAAATATTTTAAATACTAAAAAAACTAAAATAAAATATATTTTTATACATTTTTCTAATATATTTTGTAACGTTAAATGATAAAAATTGAACAAATTAGGTTTGAAAATATTTTATTATGTAGATTGATCTTTACTTCATATATTTATAATAAAATGAACATAGTTATTCATATTTAATATTTTTTTTGAAACAATGAGCAAAGATATATAGTATTTTGTTGTTATAGTTGTAGCTGCTTCACAAGTTCCGAAAATGATAAAATAGACCAATGCCAGGAAAAGGTCTAATGTTTTATAATTATTTTATAGTTGAAAGATTATCAAGCTTTATGCCTGGATGGATGCTTATATATAAGTATAACGGCCAAAATGAAACGAGATCGCAATGTGATATTTACACACCTGCGTGCTGCAATCTTGATTTATTTAAATTTCTGATAAAAGCATATAAATGTTTATAATCTACTTATCAATTACAAATGGAATTCCACAATTTATCCATGTAATAGTCATTTTTTATTGTATGCATTCGTACAAATTCGCGATTAAGTAGCTATGTGTTCAAATTTAATTCCGAGTAATGCTCTAAAAAGCATCCAAGATAACAAACGGGAAAATGGTGGCGACACCATACCAGCACTATATTGTCACTTCCGAGGAATGTCAGTTGATCCGTAACCATCTGTGACCGGATTCGTTAGTTAAAATGTGAGAACGTGTAACCAGCACGTCCTGGACTAACATAACACGCCGTGTGAATCGCACAGCGCCAGCACCATCGTGACACACGTGTCATCGCTCAATTCATGAATCTGCTCAGCAATGACGTTGGATCACATTTGGTAATGGGGAATCTGTGCTTTCATACAAATTAAAACCGTTAGATGTCACTAGATGTTCAACATATCAGTACTCACAGACATTTTGATAGTTGTTTTCCAATATTTATAGTTATTGAGAGAGTCATATATATTTCTTTCAACCTGTCGTAAACTAAAAACATAATTTATAAAATAAAATATTACTTATAAAATAAAAATACATGCTGTTGCGTCCCTAGTATCATCTTGTGCAGTTGCTTAAGTAACATGTTGTCATCGTATTTAATATAACCCTCAATTCCATGAATTTGTAACGATCAATTGAAAAAAATACATATAAAATAAATGTATATAGTTTTATGATAAAGTAATTAACAACTTTATCGAAAAAATCGCCGTATTGAGCTAGTTTACAGAAAATAATAAAATCGAGTTCTTACAATTTAGTTTCGTGCCGGTGTATCTATTCTGGAATCAAAATAAATAAATTGCTTGGTTTAGTCATTTTTCATATTCGCTTATAATTTTTGTGGAAACAGCTTCCCTATTAGTAAATGTCAGCCTACGCCACTACCACACGTGTAGCTATGATGAGCGAATAGTGTCATTGCCACGGCCATGTAGCCCGTGTGCTATATCGCGGTGCATTAATAGTGCCGTAATACGAGTTTCGCCTCAGTACTAAGAGTATGCCGTTACGAGAGCTGAGTAGGTGCAGCGTCTTAGCACAGTTATGCCTCGGAATTCGTTCCATCTGTTGTCATTGACGTGCCAATCGCTGGTTGTTTGGGAGATTGTAGTGCATGAGGCAGACCTGTTTCTTATCATCGTCAAGGAGATAAATTTTCACTCCCCCCTTTTTGAATTTTGCTAACTATTGTTTGGAATTTTTGCCGTTTCTGTATCTCTATGTCCGCATTATGGATTCTACTTACGTATGATATTTTGGTCTTCGTCTTTTGTTACATGTAACATTGTATATGTAATGCACTTTTGTTATGCAATACTCAAATTTGTAATCCATAGATTCTTTTATTCTTTGGTAAAGCAACTTATTCGATTAACATATATTTATTAGGAATAGTTATAAATAATTAGAAAAATGTTATCAAAACGGTATTAAATATGTTCTTGCAATTATATATTTAAGGTCTAAAGGTGTAGGTGGAATTACTGTCCGATATTTTACGTGATCCATTCGACGTATCGAGTGAGATTATGAAATATGAAAACCTTTTACTATTCCTCGGCCCCTTTCCATGTTAAATGAATGATTATATCTGGAAGACGAGAAGCCTGAATTAGTGAGATCTCTGCGAACAGAAGTAATTTGTAAGTAATACAATTTTTCTCTTTGAAATATTTGCCTTTGCATAGAATGGAACGTATAGATATTAATGCCTGTCTTATATCCATCTCGGTCCAATTTTATTATAGCTTTTGAGCAGGAATAATATTGATTATACCTGATTTTTACAATAGTTGTTTATTTAACAGATTTTATAGACGTAGAAGCATCATTTGAGGGATGTATCGATGTACTTTGCAGTTCTATCAGTTTATTTTTCTGCTTGCTACTTTCTATTCTCAGTTCCATATACTTATCCTTTATCACCATCATATATGTTGCATAAGATTATAGTAACTTTTTTGTCTTCAAATTTTGCGGATATTTCAATTAAATTTGCTTTGATTAAAAAAAACGGACATGAAAAAAGAGTGAAATGTACCATTTCTTGGAAACGTTGTATCGTAATTTGCATGTGACTGTTTTGAAAGGCACGCACTTTACTTAACGTTTCCAGTGATTCGGTGAGCAGAGCAAAAAAATATTCTACTTTCGATATTGTCGGCTCTTGTAATTCTAAGGCAAATATAATACATTCATCTGCCGATATCGTGAACACTGTTTTTTGCCTAAATTACAGAAAACCAAATATATTATAAGGAATATATTGCGATGTGGTGACGTCACAAGACTCCCTTAACCCCCCCCCCCTCAGCTTCGGTTAGCTTAGCTCCCTGATCACCATCCATGCGAGAAGCGTGAAGCGGACCATCTCGATAGCTATATTTGCGAGAAGTGTGAGGTACGCGATGGTATAACCATTTCCCCTTCCCCCCTCTTTTTCCTCTCTCTCTCTATCTTAAGGATTAGACTGGCGAGCTGATGGAAGAAACGACCCAGAAGACACCCCTTCGGATAAGCAGATCGCGGGATCGCGGAAGGGCTGAGCGCCAAGGTAGCAGGACGGGCTCAACGGTGCAGGAATCGGATAGTGAGTAAGAGAAGAAGACCCTAAAATCCAAGGGATATTATCCAAGGCCCTGCGAAGATATGACCGCTGCCGTCTTCCATGGAGACGCATAGGATGGTTTTTGGGTGTGAGAAGAATCTCCCCTCCCCCCGGGGGGGGGGGGGGCGGAACACACTAAAAGAGATGTTCAAGAGTACAGCGGACTTGCAGGTGAGCCGTGGAAAGCGCAGCGTGCGATATGCGCCGCAGTTCAAATGATCAGGAGGAACCCCCCCCCCTAGAGACACCCAAGGAAGCGAGAAGAGAAGATCCCCGAAATCCACTGATCGATGCCCCGAACAATACCGAAGCGTACAGCCTACTCCACCAAAGAGACATAAGGAGGATACAGGAGATCCAAGGACCACCAGCGGATTTATTGAGCGAGCAAGTTAGCAAGCGGCGAGCCGGATTTGATAAGCGAACGGTTTTGAGAACGAGAGAAAGTAAAGGAGAGAGAGAGAGAGAGAGAGAGAGAGAGAGAGAGACAGAGAGAGAGAGAGAGGATCAGAAGCCTGGAAAAGAGAGCGTGAGTTTCTATACGCTAAAGCGTCCCATTTTTCCTGCCGCATTTTTGATATTGTGTATTGTATTTTATATCGTATAACGGGTCGTGATCCCCGGTCATTTGCGGCGAACCGCGTAATAGTTAGTAGTCCTTATTAATAATTCCGCGTAGAGGCAATATAAAGAGAAGCCGTAAGTTCAGTATCCCGCGACCCGAATTTGTGCATTCGGCTAGACGTAGCCCAAAGAAGGAGCATTTCTAAGTTTCGATGGTTGTTCTGCCCAAGGTTTCCCCGGGTTGCGAAGTCCATTAGTTCTTGCTAGAACACTTTTACTTCGATACGTAGACAAATAGAAACGCTCTTGCGTAACAAGGACGTGTGCCATTTACATCTCGCTAGTGTGCAGACCAGATATACACCGTGCGTTGCACTGAATATTACATCTCGTCATGAAACTCTGAAACGAGATGCGATATCTCGTTATATGAATCACTAGAGCTCTATTGCTTCGATACGTAGACATCTGCAAACGCTATTTCCTAGCAATGATGTGTCGCATTTACATTCGTTTGAAATGTAGACGAGGAATACATAACACTTCGCCAATCATATTATATCTTACCATGAAACATAGAATTGAGATGCGATATCGCGTTTTAAGAAGCATTAGAACGCTATTGCTTCGAGATGGAGACATCTGCAAACGCTATTTCCTACCGAGGAAGTTTCTCATTTTCATTCATTTGAAGTGAATACGAGGTATACATGACACTTCGCAATGAATATTATATCTTATCATGAAACATAGAAATGAGATGCGGTATCCCATTTTAAGAAGCATTAGAACTCTATTGCTACGATACGTAGATATCTGGAACCGCTATTTCCTAGCAAGAGAGAGTCGCATTTACATTCTTTTTAAGTGTATACGAGGTATACATGACACTTCGCAATGAATATTATATCTTATCATGAAACATAGAAATGAGATGCGATATCGCGTTAAAAGAAGCATTAGAACCCTATTGCTACGATACGTAAACATCTGCAAACGCAATTTAATAGCAAGGAAGTGTCGCATTTACATTCTTTTGAATTGAATACGAGGTTTACATAAAACTCCACAATGAATATTATACCTTATCACGAAACATAGGAATGAAAAGCGATATCGCGATTTAAGAAGCATTAGAACGCTATTGCGTCGAGACGGAGACATCTGCAAACGCTATTTCCTACCCGAGAAAGTTTCTCATTTTCATTCATTTGAAGTGAATAAGAGGTATACCTGACACTTCGCAATGAATATTGTATCTTACAATGAAACATAGAAATGAGATGAGCAATCGCGTTTTAAGAAGCAATAGAACTCTATTGCTACGATACGTAGATATCTGGAATCGCTATTTCCTAGCAAGAGAGAATCGCATTTACATTCTTTTTAAGTGTATACGAGGTATACATGACACTTCGCAATGAATGTTATATCTTATCATGGAACATAGAAATGCGATGCCCAATGGCGCTATTAGAAGCGTTAGATATGTATTGCTGCGATACGTAGACATCTGCAAACGCTCCTTCCTAGCAAGGAAGTCTCGCAGTTACATTGTTTTGAAGAGAATACGAGGTATACATGACACTTCGCAATGAATACTATATCTTATCATGAGACATAGACATGAGATGCGATATCGCGTTTTAAGAAGCGTTAGAACACTATTGCTACGATAAGTAGACATCTGCAAACGCTATTTCCTAGGAAGGAAGTGTCGCATTTACATTCTTTTGAAGTGTAGACGAGGAATACATAACACTTCGCAAATCATATTATATCTAACCATGAAACATAGGTAAGAGATGCAATATCTCGTTTTAGAAGCATTTGAACTCTAATGCTACGATACGTAGACATCTGCAAACGCTATTTTCTTGCAAGGAAGTGTCGCATTTACATTCGTTTGAAATGTAGACGAGGAATACATAACACTTCGCCAATCATATTATATCTTACCATGAAACATAGAATTGAGATGCGATATCGCGTTTTAAGAAGCATTAGAACTCTATCGCTACGATACGTAGACATCTGCAAACGCTATTTCCTAGCAAGGAAGTGTAGCATTTACATTCTTTTGAAGTGAATAATACGTATACATGACACTTCGCAATGAATACTATACCTTGTCATGAAACGTAGAAATGAGATGCGATATCGCGTTTTAAGAAGCATTAGAACTCTATCCCTACGATACGTAGACATCTGCAAACGCTATTTCCTAGCAAGGAAGTGTCGCATTTTCATTCATTTGAATTGTAGACGAGGAATGCATAACACTTCACAATGAATATTACATCTTATCATGAAACATAGAAATGAGATGCAATATCGCGTATTAAGATGCATTAGAACACTACTGCTTCGATACGTAGACATTTGCAAACGCTATTTCCTAGCAAGGAAGTGTCGCATTTACATTCATTTGAAGTGTAGACGAGGAATACATAACACTTCGCAAATCATATTATATCTTACCATGAACATAGAAATGAGATGCGATGTCGCGCATTAAGAAGCATTAGAACTCTATCGCTACGATACGTAGACATCTGCAAACGCTATTTCCTTGCAAGCAAGTGTCGCATTTACATTCTTTTGAAGTGAATATAAGGTATACATAACACTTCGCAATGAATACTATACCTTGTCATGAAACGTAGAAATGAGATGCGATATCGCGTTTTAAGAAGCATTAGAACTCTATCCCTACGATACGTAGACATCTGCAAACGCTATTTCCTAGCAAGGAAGTGTCGCATTTTCATTCATTTGAATTGTAGACGAGGAATGCATAACACTTCACAATGAATATTACATCTTATCATGAAACATAGAAATGAGATGCAATATCGCGTATTAAGATGCATTAGAACACTACTGCTTCGATACGTAGACATTTGCAAACGCTATTTCCTAGCAAGGAAGTGTCGCATTTACATTCATTTGAAGTGTAGACGAGGAATACATAACACATCGCAAATCATATTATATCTAACCATGAAACATAGGTAAGAGATGCAATATCTCGTTTTAGAAGCATTTGAACTCTATTGCTTCGATACGTAGACATCTGCAAACGCTATTTCCTTGCAAGGAAGTGTCGCATTTACATTCGTTTGAAATGTACACGAGGAATACATAACACTTCGCCAATCATATTATATCTTACCATGAAACATAGAATTGAGATGCGATATCGCGTTTTAAGAAGCATTAGAACTCTATCGCTACGATACGTAGACATCTGCAAACGCTATTTCCTAGCAAGGAAGTGTAGCATTTACATTCTTTTGAAGTGAATAATACGTATACATGACACTTCGCAATGAATACTATACCTTGTCATGAAACGTAGAAATGAGATGCGATATCGCGTTTTAAGAAGCATTAGAACTCTATCCCTACGATACGTAGACATCTGCAAACGCTATTTCCTAGCAAGGAAGTGTCGCATTTTCATTCATTTGAATTGTAGACGAGGAATGCATAACACTTCACAATGAATATTACATCTTATCATGAAACATAGAAATGAGATGCAATATCGCGTATTAAGATGCATTAGAACACTACTGCTTCGATACGTAGACATTTGCAAACGCTATTTCCTAGCAAGGAAGTGTCGCATTTACATTCATTTGAAGTGTAGACGAGGAATACATAACACTTCGCAAATCATATTATATCTTACCATGAAACATAGAAATGAGATGCGATGTCGCGCATTAAGAAGCATTAGAACTCTATCCCTACGAGACGTAGACATCTGCAAACGCTATTTCCTAGCAAGGATGTGTCGCATCTACATTCTTTTGAAGTGAATACGAGGTATTCATAACACTTCGCAATGAATATTATATCTTATCATGCAACACAGAAGTGAAATGCGATATCACGTTTTAAGAAGCGTTAGAACTCTATCCCTACGATACGTAAACATCTGCAAACGCTATTTCCTATTAAGGAGGTGTCGCATTTACATTCATTTGAGGTGAATAATATGTATACATAACACTTCGCAATGAATACTATACCTTGTCATGAAACGTAGAAATGAGATGCGATATCGCGTTTTAAGAAGCATTAGAACACTATTGCTACGATACGTGGACATCTGCGAACGCTATTTCCTAGCAAGGAAGTGTCGCATTTACATTCATTTGAAGTCTAGACGAGGAATAGATAACACTTCGCAATGAATATTATATCTTATCATGCAACATAGAAGTGAAATGCGATATCACGTTTTAAGAATCATTAGAACTCTATCCCTACGATACGTAAACATCTGCAAACGCTATTTCCTAGTAAGGAGGTGTCGCATTTACATTCATTTGAAGTGCACACGAGGAATACATAACACTTCGCAAATCATATTATATCTTACCATGAAACATAGAAATGAGATGCGATATCGCGCTTTAAGAAGCACTTGAGCTCTATTGCTTCGATACGTAGACATCTGCAAACGCTATTTCCTTGTAAGGAAGTGTCGCATTTACATTCTTTTGTAGTGAATAATATGTATACATAACACTTCGCAATGAATACTATACCATGTCATGAAACGTAGAAATGAGATGCGATATCGCGTTTTAAGAAGCATTAGAACACTATTGCTACGATACGTAGACATCTGCAAACGCTATTTTCTAGCAAGGAAGTGTCGCATTTACATTCATTTGAAGTGTAGACGTGGAATACATAACACGTCGCAAATCATATTATATCTTACCATGAAACATAGAAATGAGATGCGATATCTCGTTTTAAGAAGCATTTGAACTCTATTGCTTCGATACGTAGACATCTGCAAACGCTATTTCCTACCAAGGAAGTGTCGCATTTACATTCTTTTGAAGTGAATAATAGGTATACATAACACTTCGCAATGAATACTATACCTTGTCATGAAAAGTAGAAATGAGATGCGATATCGCGCTTTAAAAAGCATTAGAACTCTATCCCTACGATACGTAGACATCTGCAAACGCTATTTCCTAGCAAGGATGTGTCGCATCTACATTCTTTTGAAGTGAATACGAGGTATTGATAACACTTCGCAAAGAATATTATATCTTATCATGCAACATAGAAGTGAAATGCGATATCACGTTTTAAGAAGCGTTAGAACTCTATCCCTACGATACGTAAACGTCTGCAAACGCTATTTCCTATTAAGGAGGTGTCGCATTTACATTCATTTGAAGTGAATAATATGTATACATAACACTTCGCAATGAATACTATACCTTGTCATGAAACGTAGAAATGAGATGCGATATCACGTTTTAAGAAGCATTGGATCTCTATCCCTACGATATGTAGACATCTGCAAACGCTATTTCCTAGCAAGGATGTGTCGCATCTACATTCTTTTGAAGTGAATACGAGGTATTCATAACAGTTCGCAATGAATATTATATCTTATCATGCAACATAGAAGTGAAATGCGATATCACGTTTTAAGAAGCATTAGAACTCTATCCCTACGATACGTAAACATCTGCAAACGCTATTTCCTAGTAAGGAGGTGTCGCATTTACATTCATTTGAAGTGAATAATATGTATACATAACACTTCGCAATGAATACTATACCTTGTCATGAAACGTAGAAATGAGATGCGATATCGCGCTTTAAGAAGCATTTGAACTCTATTGCTTCGATACGTAGACGTCTGCAAACGCTATTTCCTTGCAAGGAAGTGTCGCATTTACATTCTTTTGATGTGAATATGAGGTATACATAACACTTCGCAATGAATGTTATACCTTATCATGATACATAGAAATGAGATGAGATATCGCGTTTTAAGAAGCATTAGAACTCTATCCCTACGATACGTGAATATCTGCAAACGCTATCTCCTAGCAAGGAAGTGTCGCATTTACATTCATTTGAATCGTAGACGAGGAATGCATAACACTTTGCAGTGAATATTATATCTTATCATGAAACATAGATATGAGATGCGATATCTCGTTTTAAGAAGCATTAGAACTCTATTGCTACGATACGTAGACATCTGCAAACGCTATTTCCTTGGAAGGAAGTGTCGCATTTACATTCATTTGAATTGTAGACGAGGAATACATAACACTTCGCAAATCATATTATATCTAACCATGAAACATAGAAATGAGATGCGATATCGCGCTTTAAGAAGCACTTGAACTCTATTGTTTCGATACGTAGACATCTGCAAACGCTATTTCCTTGTAAGGAAGTGTCGCATTTACATTCTTTTGAAGTGAATAATATGTATACATAACACTTCGCAATGAATACTATACCATGTCATGAAACGTAGAAATGAGATGCGATATCGCGTTTTAAGAAGCATTAGAACACTATTGCTACGATACGTAGACATCTGCAAACGCTATTTTATAGCAAGGAAGTGTCGCATTTACATTCATTTGAAGTGTAGACGTGGAATACATAACACGTCGCAAATCATATTATATCTTACCATGAAACATAGAAATGAGATGCGATATCTCGTTTTAAGAAGCATTTGAACTCTATTGCTTCGATACGTAGACATCTGCAAACGCTATTTCCTACCAAGGAAGTGTCGCATTTACATTCTTTTGAAGTGAATAATAGGTATACATAACACTTCGCAATGAATGCTATACCTTGTCATGAAACGTAGAAATGAGATGCGATATCGCGTTTTAAGAAGCATTAGAACTCTATTGCTACGATACGTAGACATCTGCAAACGCTATTTCCTAGGAAGGAAGTGTCGCATTTACATTCATTTGAATTGTAGACGAGGAATACATAACACTTCGCAAATCATATTATATCTAACCATGAAACATAGGTAAGAGATGCAATATCTCGTTTTAGAAGCATTTGAACTCTATTGCTTCGATACGTAGACATCTGCAAACGCTATTTCCTTGCAAGGAAGTGTCGCATTTACATTCTTCTGAAGTGAATACGAGGTATACATAACACTTTACAATGAATATTATATCGTATCATGCAACATAGTAATGAGATGCGATATCGTGTTTTAAGAAGCATTAGAACTCTATTGCTACGATACGTAGATATCTGCAAACGCTATTTCCTAGCAAGGAAGTGTCGCATTTACATTCTTTTGAAGTGAATATAAGGTATACATAACACTTCGCAATGAATACTATACCTTGTCATGAAATGTAGAAATGAGATGCGATATCGCGTTTTAAGAAGCATTAGAACTCTATTGCTACGATACCTAGACATCTGAAGACGTTATTTCCTAGCAAGGAAGTGTCGCATTTACATTCATTTGAAGTGTAGACGAGGAATTCATAACACATCGCAATGAATATTGTATCTTATCATGAAACATAGAAATGAGATGCCATATCGCGCTTTAAGAAGCATTAGAACTATATTGCTACGATACGTAGACATCTGCAAACGCTATTTCCTCACAAGGAAGTGTCGCATTTACATTCTTCTGAAGTGAATACGAGGTATACATAACACTTCGCAAATCATATTATATCTTACCATGAAACATAGAAATGAGATGCGATATCGCGCTTTAAGAAGCACTTGAACTCTATTGTTTCGATACGTAGACATCTGCAAACGCTATTTCCTTGTAAGGAAGTGTCGCATTTACGTTCTTTTGAAGTGAATAATATGTATACATAACACTTCGCAATGAATACTATACCATGTCATGAAACGTAGAAATGAGATGCGATATCGCGTTTTAAGAAGCATTAGAACACTATTGCTACGATACGTAGACATCTGCAAACGCTATTTTATAGCAAGGAAGTGTCGCATTTACATTCATTTGAAGTGTAGACGTGGAATACATAACACGTCGCAAATCATATTATATCTTACCATGAAACATAGAAATGAGATGCGATATCTCGTTTTAAGAAGCATTTGAACTCTATTGCTTCGATACGTAGACATCTGCAAACGCTATTTCCTATCAAGGAAGTGTCGCATTTACATTCTTTTGAAGTGAATAATAGGTATACATAACACTTCGCAATGAATACTATACCTTGTCATGAAACGTAGAAATGAGATGCGATATCGCGCTTTAAGAAGCATTAGAACTATATTGCTACGATACGTAGACATCTGCAAACGCTATTTCCTCACAAGGAAGTGTCGCATTTACATTCTTCTGAAGTGAATACGAGGTATACATAACACTTCGCCAATCATATTATATCTTACCATGAAACATAGAAATGAGATGCGATGTCGCGCATTAAGAAGCATTAGAACTCTATCGCTACGATACGTAAACATCTGCAAACGCTATTTCCTATTAAGGAGGTGTCGCATTTACATTCATTTGAAGTGAATAATATGTATACATAACACTTCGCAATGAATACTATACCTTGTCATGAAACGTAGAAATGAGATGCGATATCGCGTTTTAAGAAGCATTAGAACACTATTGCTACGATACGTAGACATCTGCAAACGCTATTTCCTAGCAAGGAAGTGTCGCATTTACATTCATTTGAAGTCTAGACGAGGAATAGATAACACTTCGCAATGAATATTATATCTTATCATGCAACATAGAAGTGAAATGCGATATCACGTATTAAGAATCATTAGAACTCTATCCCTACGATACGTAAACATCTGCAAACGCTATTTCCTAGTAAGGAGGTGTCGCATTTACATTCATTTGAAGTGCACACGAGGAATACATAACACTTCGCAAATCATATTATATCTTACCATGAAACATAGAAATGAGATGCGATGTCGCGCATTAAGAAGCATTAGAACTCTATCGCTACGATACGTAGACATCTGCAAACGCTATTTCCTAGCAAGGATGTGTCGCATCTACATTCTTTTGAAGTGAATACGAGGTATTCATAACACTTCGCAATGAATATTATATCTTATCATGCAACATAGAAGTGAAATGCGATATCACGTTTTAAGAAGCGTTAGAACTCTATCCCTACGATACTTAAACATCTGCAAACGCTATTTCCTATTAAGGAGGTGTCGCATTTACATTCATTTGAAGTGAATAATATGTATACATAACACTTCGCAATGAATACTATACCTTGTCATGAAACGTAGAAATGAGATGCGATATCGCGTTCTAAGAAGCATTAGAACACTATTGCTACGATACGTAGACATCTGCAAACGCTATTTCCTAGCAAGGAAGTGTCGCATTTACATTCATTTGAAGTCTAGACGAGGAATAGATAACACTTCGCAATGAATATTATATCTTATCATGCAACATAGAAGTGAAATGCGATATCACGTTTTAAGAATCATTAGAACTCTATCCCTACGATACGTAAACATCTGCAAACGCTATTTCCTAGTAAGGAGGTGTCGCATTTACATTCATTTGAAGTGAATAATATGTATACATAACACTTCGCAATGAATACTATACCTTGTCATGAAACGTAGAAATGAGATGCGATATCACGTTTTAAGAAGCATTAGATCTCTATCCCTACGATACGTAGACATCTGCAAACGCTATTTCCTAGCAAGGATGTGTCGCATCTACATTCTTTTGAAGTGAATACGAGGTATTCATAACAGTTCGCAATGAATATTATATCTTATCATGCAACATAGAAGTGAAATGCGATATCACGTTTTAAGAAGCATTAGAACTCTATCCCTACGATACGTAAACATCTGCAAACGCTATTTCCTAGTAAGGAGGTGTCGCATTTACATTCATTTGAAGTGAATAATATGTATACATAACACTTCGCAATGAATTCTATACCTTGTCATGAAACGTAGAAATGAGATGCGATATCGCGCTTTAAGAAGCATTTGAACTCTATTGCTTCGATACGTAGACGTCTGCAAACGCTATTTCCTTGCAAGGAAGTGTCGCATTTACATTCTTTTTATGTGAATATGAGGTATACATAACACTTCGCAATGAATGTTATACCTTATCATGATACATAGAAATGAGATGAGATATCGCGTTTTAAGAAGCATTAGAACTCTATCCCTACGATACGTGAATATCTGCAAACGCTATCTCCTAGCAAGGAAGTGTCGCATTTACATTCATTTGAATCGTAGACGAGGAATGCATAACACTTTGCAGTGAATATTATATCTTATCATGAAACATATATATGAGATGCGATATCTCGTTTTAAGAAGCATTTGAACTCTATTGCTTCGATACGTAGATATCTGCAAACGCTATTTCCTTGCAAGGAAGTGTCGCATTTACATTCTTTTGAAGTGAATAATAGGTATACATAACACTTCGCAATGAATACTATACCTTGTCATGAAACGTAGAAATGAGATGCGATATCGCGTTTTAAGAAGCATTAGAACTCTATTGCTACGATACGTAGACATCTGCAATCGCTACTTCCTTGCAAGGAAGTGTCGCATTTACATTCATTTGAAGTTAATACGAGGTATACGTAACACATCGCAATGAATATTATATCTTATCATGAAACATAGAATTGAGTTGCGATATCGCGTTTTAAGGAGCATTAGAACTTTATTGCTAGGATACGTAGGCATCTGCAAACGATATTTCCTGGCAAGGAAGTGACGCATTAACATTCAGTTGAAGTTAATACGAGGTATACATAACACTTCGCAATGAATATTATATCTTATCATGAAACATAGAAGTGAGTTGCGATATCACATTTTAAGAGGCATTAGAACTCTATTGCTACGATACGTAGACATCTGCAATCGCTAATTCCTAGCAAGGAAGTGTCGCATTTACATTCTTTTGAATTGAGTGCGAGGTTTACATGACACTTCGCAATGAATATTATACCTTGTCATGAAACAAAGTAATGAGATGCGATATCGCGGTTTAAGAAGCATTTGAACTCTATCCCTACGATACGTAGACATATGCAAACGCTATTTCCTTGCAAGGAAGTGTCGCATTTACATTCTTTTGAAGTGAATAATAGGTATACATAACACTTCGCAATGAATACTATACCTTGTCATGAAACGTAGAAATGAGATGCGGTATCGCGTTTTAAGGAGCATTAGAACTCTATTGCTACGATACGTAGACATCTGCAAACGCTATTTCCTAGCAAGGAAGCGTCGCATTTACATTCTTTTGAATTGAATGCGAGGTTTACATGACACTTCGCAATGAATATTATACCTTATCATGAAACATAGAAAGGAGAAGCGATATCTCGTTTTAAGATGCATTTGCAATCTATTGCTTCGATACGTAGACTTCTGCAAACGCTATTTCCTTGCAAGGAAGTGTCGCATTTACATTCTTTTGAAGTGAATGCGTGGTTTACAAGACACTTTGCAATGAATATTATATCTTATCATGCAACATAGGAGTGAGATGCGATATCACGTTTTAGGAAGCGTTAGGACTCTATCCCTAAGATACGTAGTCATCTGCAAATGCTATTTCCTAGGAAGGAAGTGTCGCATTTACATTCATTTGAAGGGTAGACGAGGAATACATAACACTTTACAATGAATATTACATCTTATCATGAAACATAGATATGAGATGCGACATCGAGTTTTAAGAAGCAATAGAACCCTATTGCTACGATACGTAGACATCTGCAAACGCTATTTCCGAGCAATGAAGTGTCGCGTTTACATTCATTTGAAGCATAGACGAGGAATACATGACACTTCGCAATGAATATCATATCTTATCAAGGAACATAGAAGTGAGATGCGATATCACGTTTTAAGAAGCATTAGAACACTATCCCTACGATACGTAGACATCTGCAATCGCTACTTCCTTGCAGGGAAGTGTCGCATTTATATTCATTTGAAGTTTAGACGAGGAATACATAACACTTCGCAATGAATATTATATGTTATCATGAAACATAGAAATGAGATACGATATCGCGATTTAAGAAGCATTAGCACCCTCTTGCTACGATAGGTAGACATCTGCAAACGCTATTTCCTAGCAAGGAAATGTCGCATTTACATTCTTTTGAATTGAATGCGAGGTTTGCATGACACTTCGCAATGAATATTATACCTTGTCATGAAACACAGTAATGAGAAGCGATATCTCGTTTTAAGAAGCATTTGAAATCATTTGCTTCGAAACGTAGACGTCTGCAAACGCTATTTCCTTGCAAGGAAGTGTCGCATTTAGATTCATTTGAGGTGTAGACGAGGAATACATAACACTTCGCCAATCATATTATATCTTACCATGAAACATAGAAATGAGATACGATATCACGTTTTAAGAAGCATTGGAACTCTATTGCTACGATAGGTAGACATCTGCAAACGCTATTTCCTAGCAAGGAAGCGTCGCATTTACATTCTTCTGAAGAGAATACGAGGTATACATAACACTTTACAATGAATATTACATCTTATCATGAAACATGAAAGTGAGATGCGATATCACGTTTTAAGAAGCATTAGAACTCTATTGCTACGATACGTAGACATCTGCAAACGCTATTTTCTAGCAAGGAAGTGTCGCATTTGCATTCTTTTGAAATGAATACGAGGTATACATAACACTTCGCAATGAATATTATACCTTGTCATGAAACATAGAAATGAGATGTGATATCGCGTTTTAAGAAGCATTAGAACTCTATCCCTACGATACGTAGACATCTGCAATCGCTATTTCCTAACAAGGAAGTGTAGCATTTACATACTTTTGTTGTGAATGCGAGGTTTACATAGCACTTCGCCATTAATATTATACTTTATCATGAAACATAGAAATGAAATGCGATATCGCGTTTTAAGAAGCATTAGAACTCTATCACTACTATACGTTAACATCTGCAAACGCTATTTCCCAGCAAGGAAGTGTCGCATTTACATTCATTTGAAGTGTAGACGAGGAATACATAACACTTCGCAATGAATATTATATCTTATCATGAAACATAGAAATGAGATGCGATATCGCGATTTAAGAAGCATTGGAACTCTATTGCTACGATACGTAGACATCTGCAATCGCTATTTCCTAGCAAGGAAGTGTCGCGTTTACATACTTTTGAAGTGAATGCGAGGTTTACATAACACTTCGCAATTAATATTATACCTTGTCATGAAACACAGTAATGAGAAGCGATATCTCGTTTTAAGAAGCATTTGAAATCATTTGCTTCGAAACGTAGACGTCTGCAAACGCTATTTCCTTGGAAGGAAGTGTCGCGTTTACATTCATTTGAAGCATAGACGAGGAATACATGACACTTCGCAATGAATATCATATCTTATCAAGGAACATAGAAGTGAGATGCGATATCACGTTTTAAGAAGCATTAGAACACTATCCCTACGATACGTAGACATCTGCAATCGCTACTTCCTTGCAGGGAAGTGTCGCATTTATATTCATTTGAAGTTTAGACGAGGAATACATAACACTTCGCAATGAATATTATATGTTATCATGAAACATAGAAATGAGATACGATATCGCGATTTAAGAAGCATTAGCACCCTCTTGCTACGATAGGTAGACATCTGCAAACGCTATTTCCTAGCAAGGAAATGTCGCATTTACATTCTTTTGAATTGAATGCGAGGTTTGCATGACACTTCGCAATGAATATTATACCTTGTCATGAAACACAGTAATGAGAAGCGATATCTCGTTTTAAGAAGCATTTGAAATCATTTGCTTCGAAACGTAGACGTCTGCAAACGCTATTTCCTTGCAAGGAAGTGTCGCATTTAGATTCATTTGAGGTGTAGACGAGGAATACATAACACTTCGCCAATCATATTATATCTTACCATGAAACATAGAAATGAGATACGATATCACGTTTTAAGAAGCATTGGAACTCTATTGCTACGATAGGTAGACATCTGCAAACGCTATTTCCTAGCAAGGAAGCGTCGCATTTACATTCTTCTGAAGAGAATACGAGGTATACATAACACTTTACAATGAATATTACATCTTATCATGAAACATAGAAGTGAGATGCGATATCACGTTTTAAGAATCATTAGAACTCTATTGCTACGATACGTAGACATCTGCAAACGCTATTTTCTAGCAAGGAAGTGTCGCATTTGCATTCTTTTGAAGTGAATACGAGGTGTACATAACACTTCGCAAAGAATATTATATCTTATCATGCAACATAGAAGTGAGGTGCGATATCACGTTTTAAGAAGCATTCAAAATTTTATCCCTACGATACATAGACATCTGCAAACGCTATTTCCTTGCAAGGAAATGTCCCATTTACATTCTTTTGAAATGAATACGAGGTATACATAACACTTCGCAATGAATATTATACCTTGTCATGAAACATAGAAATGAGATGTGATATCGCGTTTTAAGAAGCATTAGAACTCTATCCCTACGATACGTAGACATCTGCAATCGCTATTTCCTAACAAGGAAGTGTAGCATTTACATACTTTTGTTGTGAATGCGAGGTTTACATAGCACTTCGCCATTAATATTATACTTTATCATGAAACATAGAAATGAAATGCGATATCGCGTTTTAAGAAGCATTAGAACTCTATCACTACTATACGTTAACATCTGCAAACGCTATTTCCCAGCAAGGAAGTGTCGCATTTACATTCATTTGAAGTGTAGACGAGGAATACATAACACTTCGCAATGAATATTATATCTTATCATGAAACATAGAAATGAGATGCGATATCGCGATTTAAGAAGCATTGGAACTCTATTGCTACGATACGTAGACATCTGCAATCGCTATTTCCTAGCAAGGAAGTGTCGCGTTTACATACTTTTGAAGTGAATGCGAGGTTTACATAACACTTCGCAATTAATATTATACCTTGTCATGAAACACAGTAATGAGAAGCGATATCTCGTTTTAAGAAGCATTTGAAATCATTTGCTTCGAAACGTAGACGTCTGCAAACGCTATTTCCTTGGAAGGAAGTGTCGCATTTAGATTCATTTGAGGTGTAGACGAGGAATACATAACACTTCGCCAATCATATTGTATCTTACCATGAAACATAGAAATGAGATACGATATCACGTTTTAAGAAGCATTGGAACTCTATTGCTACGATAGGTAGACATCTGCAAACGCTATTTCCTAGCAAGGAAGCGTCGCATTTACATTCTTCTGAAGAGAATACGAGGTATACATAACACTTTACAATGAATATTACATCTTATCATGAAACATAGAAGTGAGATACGATATCACGTTTTAAGAAGCATTAGAACTCTATTGCTACGATACGTAGACATCTGCAAACGCTATTTCCTAGCAAGGAAGTGTCGCATTTACATTCTTCTGAAGAGAATACGAGGTATACGTAACACTTTGCAATGAATTTCATATCTTATCATGCAACATAGAAGTGAGATGCGATATTACGATTTAAGAAGCATTAGAACTCTATCCCTACATTACGTAGATATCTGCAATCGCTATTTCCTAGCAAGGAGATGCCGCATTTACATTTTTTTGAAGTGAATGCGAGGTTTACATGACACGTCGTAATGAATATTATACCTTATCATGAAACATAGAAATGAGATGCATTATCTCGTTTTAAGAAGCATTTGAACTTTATTGCTCCGATACGTAGACATCAACAATCGCTATTTCCTAGCAAGGAAGTGTCGCGTTTACATACTTTTGAAGTGAATGCGAGGTTTACATAACACTTCGCAATTAATATTATACTTTATCATGAAACATAGAAATGAGATGCGATATCGCGATTTAAGAAGCATTAGAACTCTATTGCTACGATACGCAGACATCTGCAGTCGATATCTCCTATCAAGGATGTGTCGCATTTACATTCATTTGAAGCGTAAGGTAGGAATACATGACACTTCGCAATCAATATTATATCTCATCATGGAAATGTTCCTCGTTTTAAGAAGCATTTGAACTCTATTGGTTCGATACGTAGACATCTGCAAACGCTATTTCCTTGCTAGGAAGTGTCGCATTTACATTCTTTTGAAGTGTAGACGAGGAATACATAACACTTCACAATGAATATAACATCTTATCATGTAACATAGAAATGAGATGCGATATCGCGTTTTAAGACGCATTAGAACTCTATTGCTACGATACGTAGACATCTGCAATCGCTAATTCCTAGCAAGGAAGTGTCGCATTTACATTCTTTTGAATTGAATGCGAGGTTTACATGACACTTCGCAATGAATATTATACCTTATCATGAAACATAGAAATGAGAAGCGATATCTCGTTTTAAGAAGCATTTGAACTCTATTGCTCCGATACGTAGACATCTGCAAACGCTATTTCCTAGCAAGGAAGTGTCGCATTTACATTCATTTGAAGTGTAGACGAGGAATACATAACACTTCGCCAATCATAATATATCATACCATGAAACATAGAAATGAGATACGATATCACGTTTTAAGAAGCATTAGAACAGTATCGCTACGATACGTAGACTTCTGCAAACGCTATTTCCTAGCAAGGATGTGTCGCATTTACATTCATTCGATGTGTAGACGAGGAATGCATAACACATCGCAATGAATATTACATCTCATCATGCATCATAGAAGTGAGATGCGATATCACGTTTTAACAAGCATTAGAACTCCACCCCTACGATACGTAGACATCTGCAACCGCTATTTCCTAGCAAGAAAGTGTCGCATTTACATTCATTTGAAGTGTAGACGAGGAATACATAACACTTCGCAATGAATATTATATCTTATCATGAAACATAGAAATGAGATACGATATCGCGATTTAAGAAGCATTAGAACTCTATTGCTACGATACGTAGACATCTGCAATCGCTATTTCCTAGCAAGGAAGTGTCGCATTTACATTCTTTTGAATTGAATGCGAGGTTTGCATGACACTTCGCAATGAATATTATACCTTGTCGTGAAACATAGAAATGAGAAGCGATATCTCGCTTTAAGAAGCATTTGAAATCATTTGCTTCGATACGCAGACGTCTGCAAACGCTATTTCCTTGCAAGGAAGTGTCGCATTTAGATTCATTTGTGGTGTAGACGAGGAATACATAACACTTCGCCAATCATATTATATCTTACCATGAAACATAGAAATGAGATACGATATCACGTTTTAAGAAGCATTGGAACTCTATTGCTACGATAGGTAGACATCTGCAAACGCTATTTCCTAGCAAGGAAGCGTCGCATTTACATCCTTCTGAAGAGAATACGAGGTATACATAACACTTTACAATGAATATTACATCTTATCATGAAACATAGAAGTGAGATGCGATATCACGTTTTAAGAAGCATTAGAGGTCTATTGCTACGGTACGTAGACATCTGCAAACGCTATTTCCTAGCAAGGAAGTGTCGCATTTACATTCTTCTGAAGAGAATACGAGGTATACGCAACACTTTGCAATGAATTTCATATCTTATCATGCAACATAGAAGTGAGATGCGATATTACGACTTAAGAAGCATTAGAACTCTATCCCTACAATACGTAGATATCTGCAATCGCTATTTCCTAGCAAGGAGGTGCCGCATTTACATTTTTTTGAAGTGAATTCGAGGTTTACATGACACGTCGTAATGAATATCATACCTTATCATGAAACATAGAAATGAGATGCATTATCTCGTTTTAAGAAGCATTTGAACTTTATTGCTCCGATACGTAGACATCTGCAATCGCTATTTCCTAGCAAGGAAGTGTCGCGTTTACATACTTTTGAAGTGAATGCGAGGTTTACATAACACTTCGCAATTAATATTATACTTTATCATGAAACATAGAAATGAGATGCGATATCGCGATTTAAGAAGCATTAGAAATCTATTGCTACGATACGTAGACATCTGCAATCGATATCTCCTATCAAGGATGTGTCGCATTTACATTCATTTGAAGCGTAAGGTAGGAATACATGACACTTCGCAATCAATATTATATCTCATCATGGAAATGTTCCTCGTTTTAAGAAGCATTTGAACTCTATTGGTTCGATACGTAGACATCTGCAAACGCTATTTCCTTGCTAGGAAGTGTCGCATTTACATTCATTTGAAGTGTAGACGAGGAATACATAAACTTCGCAATGAATATTACATCTTATCATGAAATATAGGAAAGAGATGCGATATCTCGTTTTAAGAAGCATTTGAACTCTAGTGCTTCGATACGTAGACATCTGCAAACGCTATTTCCTTGCAAGGAAGTGTCGCATTTACAATCATTTGAAGTGTAAACGAGGAATACATAACACTTCTCAATGAATATTATATCTTATCATGAAACATAGAAATAAGTTACGATATCGCGATTTAAGAAGCATTAGAACTCTATTGCTACGATACGTAGACATCTGCAATCGCTATTTCCTAGCAAGGAAGTGTCGCATTTACATACTTTTGAAGTGAATGCGAGATTAACATGACACTTCGCAATGAATATTGTACCTTATCATGAAACATAGAAATGAGATGCATTATCTCGTTTTAAGAAGCATTTGAACCCTATTGCTCCGATACGTAGACATCTGCAATCGCTATTTCCTAGCAAGGAAATGTCGCATTTACATACTTTTGAAATGAATGCGAGGTTTGCATAACACTTCGCCATTAATATTATACTTTATCATGAAACATAGAAATGAGATGCGATATCGCGTTTTAAGAAGCATTAGAACTCTATTACTACGATACGTTAACATCTGCAAACGCTATTTCCTTGCAAGGAAGTGTCGCATTTACATTCATTTGAAGCGTAGACGAGGAGTATATAACACTTCGCAGTGAACATTGCATCTTATCATGAAACGTAGAAATGAGATATATTATCTCGTTTTAAGAAGCATTTGAGCTCTATTGCTCGGATACGTAGACATCTGCAGTCGCTATTTCCTAGCAAGGAAGTGTCGCATTTACGTACTTTTGAAGTGAATGCGAGGTTTACATAGCACATCGCCATTGGTGTTATACTTTATCATGAAACATAGAAATGAGATGCGATATCGCGTTTTAAGAAGCATTAGATCTCTATCACTACGATACGTTAACATCTGCAATCGCTATTTCCTAGCAAGGAAGTGTCGCATTTACATACTTTTGAAGAGAATTCGATGTATACATGACATTTCGCAATTAATATCATATCTTATCACGAAACATAGAAATGAGATGCATTATCTCGTTTTAAGAAGCATTTGAACTCTATTGCTCCGATACGTAGACATCTGCAATCGATATTTCCTAGCAAGGAGGTGTCGTATTCACATTCTTTTGAAGTGAATGCGAGGTTTACATGACACTTCGCAATGAATATTGTACCTTATCATGAAACATAGAAATGAGATGCATTATCTCGTTTTAAGAAGCGCATTTGAACTCTATTGCTCCGATACGTAGACATCTGCAATCGCTATTTCCTAGCAAGGAAGTGTCGCGTTTACATTCATTTGAATTGTAGGCGAGGAACACATAACACTTCGCAATGAATATTACATCTTATCATGAAACATAGATATGAGATGCAATATATAGTTTTAAGAAGCATCTGAACTCTATCGCTTCTATACGTAGACAGCTGCAAACGCTATTTCCTTGCAAGGAAGTGTCGCATTTACATTCTTTTGAAGTGAATAATACGTATACATATGACTTCGCAATGAATACTATACCTTGTCATGGAACATAGTAATGAGATGCGATATCTCGTTTTAAGAAGCATTTGATCTCTATTGCTTCGATACGTCGACATCTGCAATCGCTATTTCCTAGCAAGGAAGTGTCGCGTTTACATTCATTTGAATTGTAGGCGAGGAACACATAACACTTCGCAATGAATATTACATCTTATCATGAAATATAGAAATGAGATGCGATATCTCGTTTTAAGAAGCATTTGAACTCTATTGCTTCGATACGTAGACATCTGCAAACGCTATTTCCTTGCAAGGAAGTGTCGCATTTACATTCATTTGAAGTGTAGACGAGGAATACATAACACTTCGCCGATCATATTATATCTTACCATGAAGCATAGAGATGAGATACGAGATCACGTTTTAAGAAGCACTAGAACTCTATCCCTACGATACGTAGACATCTGCAAACGCTACTTCCTTGCAAGGAAGTGTCGCATTTACATTCTTTTGGAGTGAATAATAGGTATACATAACACTTCGCAATGTATACTATACCTTGTCATGAAACGTAGAAATGAGATGCGATATCGCGTTTTAAGAAGCATTAGAACACTATTGCTACGATACGTAGACATCTACAAACTCTATTTCCTGGCAAGGAAATGTCGCGTTTACATTCATTTGAAATGTAGGCGAGGAATACATAACACTTCGCAATGAATACTATACCTTGTCATGAAACGTAGAAATGAGATGCGATATCGCGTTTTAAGAAGCATTAGAACTCTATTGCTACCATACGTAGACATCTACAAACGCTATTTCCTAGCAAGGAAGTGTCGCATTTACATTCATTTGAAGTGTAAACGAGGAATACATGACACTTCGCAAATCATATTATATCTTACCATGAAACATAGAAATGAGATGCGATATCGCGTTTTAAGAAGCATTAGAAATCAATTGCTACGATGCCTAGACATCTGCAGACGATATTTCCTAGCAAGGAAGTGTCGCATTTACATTCATTTGTAGTGTAGACGAGGAATACATGACACTTCGCAAATCATATTATATCTTACCATGAAACATAGAAATGAGATGCGATATCGCGTTTTGTGGAGCATTAGAACTCTATTGCTACGATACGTAGGTATCTGCAAACGCTATTTCCTAGCAAGGAAGTGTCGCATTTACATCCATTTGAATCGTAGACGAGGAATGCATAACACTTCGCAAAACATGTTATATCTTACCATGAAACATAGAAATGAGATACGATATCGCGTTTTAAGAAGCATTAGAACTCTACTGCTTCGATACGTAGACATCTGCAAACGCTATTTCCTTGCAAGGAAGTGTCGCATTTACATTCCTTTGAAGTGTAGACGCGGAATACATAACACTTCGCAAATCATATTATATCTTACCATGAAACATAGAAATGAGATGCGATATCGCGTTTTAAGAAGCATTAGAACTCTACTGCTTCGATACGTAGACATCTGCAAACGCTATTTCCTTGCAAGGAAGGGTCGCGTTTACATTCATTTGACTCGTAGACGAGGAATGCATAACACTTCGCCAATCATAATATATCATACCATGAAACATAGAAATGAGATACGATATCACGTTTTAAGAAGCATTAGAACAGTATCACTACGATACGTAGACATCTGCAACCGCTATTTCCTAGCAAGAAAGTGTCGCATTTACAATCATTTGAAGTGTAAACGAGGAATACATAACACTTCTCAATGAATATTATATCTTATCATGAAACATAGAAATAAGTTACGATATCGCGATTTAAGAAGCATTAGAACTCTATTGCTACGATACGTAGACATCTGCAATCGCTATTTCCTAGCAAGGAAGTGTCGCATTTACATACTTTTGAAGTGAATGCGAGATTTACATGACACTTCGCAATGAATATTGTACCTTATCATGAAACATAGAAATGAGATGCATTATCTCGTTTTAAGAAGCATTTGAACTCTATTGCTTCGATACGTAGACATCTGCAATCGCTATTTCCTAGCAAGGAAGTGTCGCATTTACATACTTTTGAAATGAATGCGAGGTTTGCATAACACTTCGCCATTAATATTATACTTTATCATGAAACATAGAAATGAGATGCGATATCGCGTTTTAAGAAGCATTAGAACTCTATTACTACGATACGTTAACATCTGCAAACGCTATTTCCTTGCAAGGAAGTGTCGCATTTACATTCATTTGAAGCGTAGACGAGGAGTATATAACACTTCGCAGTGAACATTGCATCTTATCATGAAACATAGAAATGAGATGCATTATCTCGTTTTAAGAAGCATTTGAGCTCTATTGCTCGGATACGTAGACATCTGCAGTCGCTATTTCCTAGCAAGGAAGTGTCGCATTTACATACTTTTGAAGTGAATGCGAGGTTTACATAGCACTTCGCCATTAGTGTTATACTTTATCATGAAACATAGAAATGAGATGCGATATCGCGTTTTAAGAAGCATTAGAGCTCTATCACTAGGATACGTTAACATCTGCAATCGCTATTTCCTAGCAAGGAAGTGTCGCATTTACATTCTTTTGAAGAGAATTCGATGTATACATGACATTTCGCAATTAATATCATATCTTATCACGAAACATAGAAATGAGATGCATTATCTCGTTTTAAGAAGCATTTGAACTCTATTGCTCCGATACGTAGACATCTGCAATCGATATTTCCTAGCAAGGAGGTGTCGTATTCACATCCTTTTGAAGTGAATGCGAGGTTTACATGACACTTCGCAATGAATATTGTACCTTATCATGAAACATAGAAATGAGATGCATTATCTCGTTTTAAGAAGCGCATTTGAACTCTATTGCTCCGATACGTAGACATCTGCAATCGCTATTTCCTAGCAAGGAAGTGTCGCGTTTACATTCATTTGAATTGTAGGCGAGGAACACATAACACTTCGCAATGAATATTACATCTTATCATGATACATAGAAATGAGATGCGATATATAGTTTTAAGAAGCATCTGAACTCTATCGCTTCTATACGTAGACAGCTGCAAACGCTATTTCCTTGCAAGTAAGTGTCGCATTTACATTCTTTTGAAGTGAATAATAGGTATACATAACACTTCGCAATGAATACTATACCTTGTCAGGAAACGTAGAAATGAGATGCGATATCGCATGTTAAGAAGCATTAGAACTCTACTGCTACGATACGTAGACATCTACAAACATTATTTCCTAGCAAGGAACTGTCGCATTTACATTCATTTGAAGCGTAGACGAGGAATACATAACACTTCGCAGTGAATATTACATCTCATCATGGAACATAGTAATGAGATGCGATATCTCGTTTTAAGAAGCATTTGAACTCTATTGCTTCGATACGTCGACATCTGCAATCGCTATTTCCTAGCAAGGAAGTGTCGCGTTTACATTCATTTGAATTGTGGGCGAGGAACACATAACACTTCGCAATGAATATTACATCTTATCATGAAATATAGAAATGAGATGCGATATCTCGTTTTAGGAAGCATTTGAACTCTATTGCTTCGATACGTAGACATCTGCAAACGCTATTTCCTTGCAAGGAAGTGTCGCATTTACATTCATTTGAAGTGTAGACGAGGAATACATAACACTTCGCCAATCATATTATATCTTACCATGAAACATAGAGATGAGATACGATATCACGTTTTAAGAAGCACTAGAACTCTATCCCTACGATACGTAGACATCTGCAAACTCTACTTCCTTGCAAGGAAGTGTCGCATCTACATTCTTTTGAAGTGAATAATAGGTATACATAACACTTCGCAATGAATACTATACCTTGTCATGAAACGTAGAAATGAGATGCGATATCGCGTTTTAAGAAGCATTAGAACTCAATTGCTACGATACGTAGACATCTACAAACGCTATTTCCTAGCAAGGAAGTGTCGCGTTTACATTCTTTTGAAATGTAGGCGAGGAATACATAACACTTCGCAATGAATATTACATCTTATCATGAAATATAGAAATGAGATGCGATATCTCGTTTTAAGAAGCATTTGAACTCTATTGCTTCGATACGTAGACATCTGCAAACGCTATTTCCTTGCAAGGAAGTGTCGCATTTACATTCATTTGAAGTGTAGACGAGGAATACATAACACTTCGCCAATCATATTATATCTTACCATGAAACATAGAGATGAGATACGAGATCACGTTTTAAGAAGCACTACAACTCTATCCCTACGATACGTAGACATCTGCAAACGCTACTTCCTTGCAAGGAAGTGTCGCATTTACATTCTTTTGGAGTGTATAATAGGTATACATAACACTTCGCAATGTATACTATACCTTGTCATGAAACGTAGAAATGAGATGCGATATCGCGTTTTAAGAAGCATTAGAACACTATTGCTACGATACGTAGACATCTACAAACTCTATTTCCTAGCAAGGAAATGTCGCGTTTACATTCATTTGAAATGTAGGCGAGGAATACATAACACTTCGCAATGAATACTATACCTTGTCATGAAACGTAGAAATGAGATGCGATATCGCGTTTTAAGAAGCATTAGAACTCTATTGCTACCATACGTAGACATCTACAAACGCTATTTCCTAGCAAGGAAGTGTCGCATTTACATTCATTTGAAGTGTAAACGAGGAATACATGACACTTCGCAAATCATATTATATCTTACCATGAAACATAGAAATGAGATGCGATATCGCGTTTTGTGGAGCATTAGAACTCTATTGCTACGATACGTAGGTATCTGCAAACGCTATTTCCTAGCAAGGAAGTGTCGCATTTACATCCATTTGAATCGTAGACGAGGAATGCATAACACTTCGCAAATCATGTTATATCTTACCATGAAACATAGAAATGAGATGCGATATCGCGTTTTAAGAAGCATTAGAACTCTATTGCTAGGATACGTAGACATCTGCAGACGCTATTTCCAAGCAAGGTAGTGTCGCATTTACATTCATTTGAAGTGTATACGTGGAATACATGACGCTTCGCAAATCATATTATATCTTACCTTGAAACATAGAAATGAGATACGATATCGCGTTTTAAGAAGCATTAGAACTCTATTGCTACGATACGTAGACATCTGCAAACGCTATTTCCTTGCAAGGAAGGGTCGCATTTACATTCATTTGAATCGTAGACGAGGAATGCATAACACTTCGCAATGAGTATTATATCTTACCATGAAACATAGAAATGAGATTCGATATCGCGTTCTAAGAAGCATTAGAACTCTATTGCTACGATACGTAGACATCTGCAAACGC
This sequence comes from Xylocopa sonorina, assembly GCF_050948175.1. Taxonomy (NCBI): domain Eukaryota; kingdom Metazoa; phylum Arthropoda; class Insecta; order Hymenoptera; family Apidae; genus Xylocopa; species Xylocopa sonorina. The sequence continues at coordinate 1,470,571 of NC_135202.1, read as the reverse complement.
TATTTCCTTGCAAGGAAAGGTCGCATTTACATTCATTTGAATCGTAGACGAGGAATGCATAACACTTCGCAAATCATATTATATCTTACCATGAAACATAGAAATGAGATGCGATATCGCGTTTTAAGAAGCATTAGAACTCTATTGCTACGATACCTAGACATCTGCAAAGGCTATTTTCTTGCAACGAAGTGTCGCATTTACTTTCATTTGAATCGTAGACGAGGAATGCATAACACTTCGCAAATCATGTTATATCTTACCATGAAACATAGAAATGAGATGCGATATCGCGTTTTAAGAAGCATTAGAACTCTATTGCTAGGATACGTAGACATCTGCAGACGCTATTTCCAAGCAAGGTAGTGTCGCATTTACATTCATTTGAAGCGTAGACGAGGAATACATAACACTTCGCAATGAATATTACATCTCATCATGGAACATAGTTATGAGATGCGATATCTCGTTTTAAGAAGCATTTGAACTCTATTGCTTCGATACGTCGACCTCTGCAAACGCTATTTCCTAGCAAGGAAGTGTCGCGTTTACATTCTTTTGAAATGTAGGCGCGGAATACATAACACTTCGCAATGAATATTACATCTTATCATGAAATATAGAAATGAGATGCGATATCTCATTTTAAGAAGCATTTGAACTCTACTGCTTCGATACGTAGACATCTGCAAACGCTATTTCCTTGCAAGTAAGTGTCGCACTTACATTCATTTGAAGTGTAGACGAGGAATACATAACACTTCGCCAATCATATTATATCTCACCATGAAACATAGAGATGAGATACGATATCACGTTTTAAGAAGCACTAGAACTCTATCCCTACGATACGTAGACATCTGCAAACGCTACTTCCTTGCAAGGAAGTGTCGCATTTACATTCTTTTGAAGTGAATAATAGGTATACATAACACTTCGCAATGAATACTATACCTTGTCATCAAACGTAGAAATGAGATGCGATATCGCGTTTTAAGAAGCATTAGAACTCTATTGCTACGATACGTAGACATCTACAAACGCTATTTCCTAGCAAGGAAATGTCGCGTTTACATTCATTTGAAATGTAGGCGAGGAATACATAACACTTCGCAATGAATACTATACCTTGTCATGAAACGTAGAAATGAGATGCGATATCGCGTTTTAAGAAGCATTAGAACTCTATTGCTACCATACGTAGACATCTACAAACGCTATTTCCTAGCAAGGAAGTGTCGCGTTTACATTCTTTTGAAATGTAGGCGAGGAATACATAACACTTCGCAATGAATACTACATCTTATCATGAAATATAGAAATGAGATGCGATATCTCGTTTTAAGAAGCACTTGAACTCCATTGCTTCGATACGTAGACATCTGCAAACGCTATTCCCTTGCAAGGAAGTGTCGCATTTACATTCATTTGAAGTGTAGACGAGGAATACATAACACTTCGCAAATCATATTATATCTTACCATGAAACATAGAAATGAGATGCGATACCGCGTTTTAAGAAGCATTAGAACTCTATTGCTACGATGCCTAGACATCTGCAGACGATATTTCCTAGCAAGGAAGTGTCGCATTTACATTCATTTGAAGTGTAGACGAGGAATACATGACACTTCGCAAATCATATTATATCTTACCATGAAAGATAGAAATGAGATGCGATATCGAGTTTTAAGAAGCATTAGAAATCAATTGCTACGATACGTAGACATCTGCAAACGCTCTTTCCTTGCAAGGAAGTGTCGCATTTACATTCATTTGAAGTGTAGACGAGGAATACATAACACTTCGCAAATCATATTATATCTTACCATGAAACACAGAAATGAGATGCGGTACCGCGTTTTAAGAAGCATTAGAACACTATTGCTACGATACGTAGACATCTGCAAACGCTATTTCCTTGCAAGGAAGTGTCGCATTTACATTCTTTTGAAGTGAATAATAGGTATACATAACACTTCGCAATGAATACTATACCTTGTCAGGAAACGTAGAAATGAGATGCGATATCGCATTTTAAGAAGCATTAGAACTCTATTGCTACGATACGTAGACATCTACAAACATTATTTCCTAGCAAGGAAGTGTCGCATTTACATTCATTTGAAGCGTAGATGAGGAATACATAACACTTCGCAATGAATATTACATCTCATCATGGAACATAGTAATGAGATGCGATATCTCGTTTTAAGAAGCATTTGAACTCTATTGCTTCGATACGTCGACCTCTGCAAACGCTATTTCCTAGCAAGGAAGAGTCGCGTTTACATTCTTTTGAAATGTAGGCGCGGAATACATAACACTTCGCAATGAATATTACATCTTATCATGAAATATAGAAATGGGACGCGATATTTCGTTTTAAGAAGCATTTGAACTCTATTGCTTCGATACGTAGACATCTGCAAACGCTATTTCCTTGCAAGTAAGTGTCGCATTTACATTCATTTGAAGTGTAGGCGAGGAATACATAACACTTCGCCAATCATATTATATCTCACCATGAAACATAGAGATGAGATACGATATCACGTTTTAAGAAGCACTAGAACTCTATCCCTACGATACGTAGACATCTGCAGACGATATTTCCTTGCAAGGAAGTGTCGCATTTACATTCTTTTGAAGTGAATAATAGGTATACATAACACTTCGCAATGAATACTATACCTTGTCATGAAACGTAGAAATGAGATGCGATATCGCGTTTTAAGAAGCATTAGAACTCTATTTCTACGATACGTAGACATCTACAAACGCTATTTCCTAGCAAGGAAATGTCGCGTTTACATTCATTTGAAATGTAGGCGACGAATACATAACACTTCGCGATGAATACTATACCTTGTCATGAAACGTAGAAATGAGATGCGATATCGCGTTTTAAGAAGCATTAGAACTCTATTGCTACCATACGTAGACATCTACAAACGCTATTTCCTAGCAAGGAAGTGTCGCGTTTACATTCTTTTGAAATGTAGGCGAGGAATACATAACACTTCGCAATGAATACTATACCTTGTCATGAAACGTAGAAATGAGATGCGATATCGCGTTTTAAGAAGCATTAGAACTCTATTGCTACCATACGTAGACATGTACAAACGCTATTTCCTAGCAAGGAAGTGTCGCATTTACATTCATTTGAAGTGTAGACGAGGAATACATAACACTTCGCAAATCATATTATATCTTACCATGAAACATAGAAATGAGATGCGATACCGCGTTTTAAGAAGCATTAGAACTCTATTGCTACGATGCCTAAACATCTGCAGACGATATTTCCTAGCAAGGAAGTGTCGCATTTACATTCATTTGAAGTGTAGACGAGGAATACATGACACTTCGCAAATCATATTATATCTTACCATGAAAGATAGAAATGAGATGCGATATCGCGTTTTAAGAAGCATTAGAAATCAATTGCTACGATGCCTAGACATCTGCAGACGCTATTTCCTAGCAAGGAAGTGTCGCATTTACATTCATTTGAAGTGTAGACGAGGAATACATGACACTTCGCAAATCATATTATATCTTACCATGAATCATAGAAATGAGATGCGATATCGCGTTTTAAGAAGCATTAGAACTCTATTGCTACGACACGTAGACATCTACAAACATTATTTCCTAGCAAGGAAGTGTCGCATTTACATTCATTTGAAGCGTAGATCAGGAATACATAACACTTCGCAATGAATATTACATCTCATCATGGAACGTAGTAATGAGAAGCGATATCTCGTTTTAAGAAGCATTTGAACTCTATTGCTTCGATACGTCGACCTCTGCAAACACTATTTCCTAGCAAGGAAATGTCGCGTTTACATTCTTTTGAAATGTAGGCGAGGAATACATAACACTTCGCAATGAATACTATACCTTGTCATGAAACGTAGAAATGAGATGCGATATCGCGTTTTAAGAAGCATTAGAACTCTATTGCTACCATACCTAGACATCTACAAACGCTATTTCCTAGCAAGGAAGTGTCGCGTTTACATTCTTTTGAAATGTAGGCGAGGGATACATAACACCTCGCAATGAACACTACATCCTATCATGAAATATAGAAATGAGATGCGATATCTCGTTTTAAGAAGCACTTGAACTCTATTGCTTCGATACGTAGACATCTGCAAACGCTATTCCCTTGCAAGGAAGTGTCGCATTTACATTCATTTGAAGTGTAGACGAGGAATACATAACACTTCGCAAATCATATTATATCTTACCATGAAACATAGAAATGAGATGCGATACCGCGTTTTAAGAAGCATTAGAACTCTATTGCTACGATGCCTAGACATCTGCAGACGCTATTTCCTAGCAAGGAAGTGTCGCATTTACATTCATTTGAAGTGTAGACGAGGAATACATGACACTTCGCAAATCATATTATATCTTACCATGAAAGATAGAAATGAGATGCGATATCGCGTTTTAAGAAGCATTAGAAATCAATTGCTACGATGCCTAGACATCTGCAGACGCTATTTCCTAGCAAGGAAGTGTCGCATTTACATTCATTTGAAGTGTAGACGAGGAATACATGACACTTCGCAAATCATATTATATCTTACCATGAAACATAGAAATGAGATGCGATATCGCGTTTTATGGAGCATTACAACTCTATTGCTACGATACCTAGACATCTGCAGACGCTATTTCCTAGCGAGGTAGTGTCGCATTTACATTCATTTGAAGTGTAGACGAGGAATACATAACACTTCGGAAATCATATTATATCTTACCCTGAAACATAGAAATGAGATGCGATATCGCGTTTTAAGAAGCATTAGAACTCTATTGCTACGATGCCTAGACATCTGCAGACGCTATTTCCTAGCAAGGAAGTGTCGCATTTACATTCATTTGAAGTGTAAGCGAGGAATACATGACACTTCGCAAATCATATTATATCTTACCATGAAACATAGAAATGAGATGCGGTATCGCGTTTTAAGAAGCATTAGAACTCTATTGCTACCATACGTAGACATCTACAAACGCTATTTCCTAGCAAGGAAGTGTCGCGTTTACATTCATTTGAAGTGTAGACGAGGAATACATAACACTTCGCAAATCATATTATATCTTACCATGAAACATAGAAATGAGATGCGATACCGCGTTTTAAGAAGCATTAGAACTCTATTGCTACGATGCCTAAACATCTGCAGACGATATTTCCTAGCAAGGAAGTGTCGCATTTACATTCATTTGAAGTGTAGACGAGGAATACATGACACTTCGCAAATCATATTATATCTTACCATGAAAGATAGAAATGAGATGCGATATCGCGTTTTAAGAAGCATTAGAAATCAATTGCTACGATGCCTAGACATCTGCAGACGCTATTTCCTAGCAAGGAAGTGTCGCATTTACATTCATTTGAAGTGTAGACGAGGAATACATGACACTTCGCAAATCATATTATATCTTACCATGAATCATAGAAATGAGATGCGATATCGCGTTTTAAGAAGCATTAGAACTCTATTGCTACGATACGTAGACATCTACAAACATTATTTCCTAGCAAGGAAGTGTCGCATTTACATTCATTTGAAGCGTAGATCAGGAATACATAACACTTCGCAATGAATATTACATCTCATCATGGAACATAGTAATGAGAAGCGATATCTCGTTTTAAGAAGCATTTGAACTCTATTGCTTCGATACGTCGACCTCTGCAAACACTATTTCCTAGCAAGGAAATGTCGCGTTTACATTCATTTGAAATGTAGGCGAGGAATACATAACACTTCGCAATGAATACTATACCTTGTCATGAAACGTAGAAATGAGATGCGATATCGCGTTTTAAGAAGCATTAGAACTCTATTGCTACCATACCTAGACATCTACAAACGCTATTTCCTAGCAAGGAAGTGTCGCGTTTACATTCTTTTGAAATGTAGGCGAGGGATACATAACACCTCGCAATGAACACTACATCCTATCATGAAATATAGAAATGAGATGCGATATCTCGTTTTAAGAAGCACTTGAACTCTATTGCTTCGATACGTAGACATCTGCAAACGCTATTCCCTTGCAAGGAAGTGTCGCATTTACATTCATTTGAAGTGTAGACGAGGAATACATAACACTTCGCAAATCATATTATATCTTACCATGAAACATAGAAATGAGATGCGATACCGCGTTTTAAGAAGCATTAGAACTCTATTGCTACGATGCCTAGACATCTGCAGACGCTATTTCCTAGCAAGGAAGTGTCGCATTTACATTCATTTGAAGTGTTGACGAGGAACACATGACACTTCGCAAATCATATTATATCTTACCATGAAAGATAGAAATGAGATGCGATATCGTGTTTTAAGAAGCATTAGAAATCAATTGCTACGATGCCTAGACATCTGCAGACGCTATTTCCTAGCAAGGAAGTGTCGCATTTACATTCATTTGAAGTGTAGACGAGGAATACATGACACTTCGCAAATCATATTATATCTTACCATGAAACATAGAAATGAGATGCGATATCGCGTTTTATGGAGCATTACAACTCTATTGCTACGATACCTAGACATCTGCAGACGCTATTTCCTAGCGAGGTAGTGTCGCATTTACATTCATTTGAAGTGTAGACGAGGAATACATAACACTTCGCAAATCATATTATATCTTACCCTGAAACATAGAAATGAGATGCGATATCGCGTTTTAAGAAGCATTAGAACTCTATTGCTACGATGCCTAGACATCTGCAGACGCTATTTCCTAGCAAGGAAGTGTCGCATTTACATTCATTTGAAGTGTAAACGAGGAATACATGACACTTCGCAAATCATATTATATCTTACCATGAAACATAGAAATGAGATGCGATATCGCGTTTTAAGAAGCATTAGAAATCAATTGCTACGATACGTAGACATCTGCAAACGCTATTTCCTTGCAAGGAAGTGTCGCATTTACATTCATTTGAAGTGTAGACGAGGAATACATAACACTTCGCAAATCATATTATATCTTACCATGAAACATAGAAATGAGATGCGATATCGCGTTTTAAGAAGCATTAGAACTTTATTGCTACGATGCCTAGACATCTGCAGACTCTATTTCCTAGCAAGGAAGTGTCGCATTTACATTCATTTGAAGTGTAAACGAGGAATACATGACACTTCGCAAATCATATTATATCTTACCATGAAAGATAGAAATGAGATGCGATATCGCGTTTTAAGAAGCATTAGAAATCAATTGCTACGATGCCTAGACATCTGCAGACGCTATTTCCTAGCAAGGAAGTGTCGCATTTACATTCATTTGAAGTGTAGACGAGGAATACATGACACTTCGCAAATCATATTATATCTTACCATGAAACATAGAAATGAGATGCGATATCGCGTTTTATGGAGCATTACAACTCTATTGCTACGATACCTAGACATCTGCAGACGCTATTTCCTAGCGAGGTAGTGTCGCATTTACATTCATTTGAAGTGTAGACGAGGAATACATAACACTTCGCAAATCATATTATATCTTACCCTGAAACATAGAAATGAGATGCGATATCGCGTTTTAAGAAGCATTAGAACTCTATTGCTACGATGCCTAGACATCTGCAGACGCTATTTCCTAGCAAGGAAGTGTCGCATTTACATTCATTTGAAGTGTAGACGAGGAATACATGACACTTCGCAAATCATATTATATCTTACCATGAAACATAGAAATGAGATGCGATATCGCGTTTTGTGGAGCATTAGAACTCTATTGCTACGATACGTAGGTATCTGCAAGCGCTATTTCCTAGCAAGGAAGTGTCGCATTTACATCCATTTGAATCGTAGACGAGGAATGCATAACACTCCGCAAATCATGTTATATCTTACCATGAAACATAGAAATGAGATGCGATATCGCGTTTTAAGAAGCATTAGAACTCTATTGCTAGGATACGTAGACATCTGCAGACGCTATTTCCAAGCAAGGTAGTGTCGCATTTACATTCATTTGAAGTGTAGACGTGGAATACATGACGCTTCGCAAATCATATTATATCTTACCATGAAACATAGAAATGAGATGCGATACCGCGTTTTAAGAAGCATTAGAACTCTATTGCTACGATACGTAGACATCTGCAAACGCTATTTCCTTGCAAGGAAGGGTCGCATTTACATTCATTTGAATCGTAGACGAGGAATGCATAACACTTCGCAATGAGTACTATATCTTACCATGAAACATAGAAATGAGATGCGATATCGCGTTCTAAGAAGCATTAGAACTCTATTGCTACGATACGTAGACATCTGCAAACGCTATTTCCTTGCAAGGAAGGGTCGCATTTACATTCATTTGAATCGTAGACGAGGAATGCATAACACTTCGCAAATCATATTATATCTTACCATGAAACATAGAAATGATATGCGATATCGCGTTTTAAGAAGCATTAGAACTCTATTGCTACGATACGTAGACATCTGCAAACGCTATTTCCTTGCAAGGAAGGGTCGCATTTACATTCATTTGAAGTGTAGACGAGGAATACATAACACTTCGCAAATTATATTATATCTTACCATTAAACATAGAAATGAGATGCGATATCGCGTTTTAAGAAGCATTGGAACTCTATTGCTACGATACCTAGACATCTGCAGACGCTATTTCCTAGGAAGGAAGTGTCGCACTTACATTCAGTTGAAGTGTAGACGAGGAGTTCTTGACTCTTCGCAAATCATATTATATCTTACCATGAAACATAGTAATGAGATGCGATATCGCGCTTTATGGAGCATTAGAACTCCATTGCTACGATACGTAGGTATCTGCAAGCGCTATTTCCTAGCATGGAAGTGTCGCATTTACATCCATTTGAATCGTAGACGAGGAATGCATAACACTTCGCAAATCATGTTATATCTTACCATGAAACATAGAAATGAGATGCGATATCGCGTTTTAAGAACCATAAGAACTCAATTGCTACGATACGTAGACATCTGCAAACGCTATTTCCTTGCAAGGAAGGGTCACATTTACATTCATTTGAATCGTAGACGAGGAATGCATAACACTTCGCAATGAATATTATATCTTGCCATGAAACATAGAAATGAGATGCGATATCATGTTTTAAGAAGCATTAGAACTCTATTGCTACGATACGTAGGCATCTGCAAACGCTACTTCCTAGCAAGGAAGTTTCGCATTTACATCCATTTGAATCGTAGACGAGGAATGCATAACACTTCGCAATGAATATTATATATTATCATGAAACATAGATATGAGATGCAATTTCTCGTTTTAAGAAGCATTTGAGCTCTATTTCTTCGATACGTAGACATCTGCAAACGCTATTTCCTTGCAAGGAGATGTCGCATTTACATTCATTTGAATCGTAGACGAGGAATGCATAACACTTCGCAATGAATATTATATCTTACCATGAAACATAGAAATGAGATGCGATATCGTGTTTTAAGAAGCATTAGAACTCTATTGCTACGATAGGTAGACATCTGCAAACGCTATTTCTTTGCAAGGAAGGGTCGCATTTACATTCGTTTGAATCTAGACGAGGAATGCATAACACTTCGCAATGAATATTATATCTTACCATGAAACATAGAAATGAGATGCGATATCGCGTTCTAAGAAGCATTAGAACTCTATTGCTACGATAGGTAGACATCTGCAAACGCTATTTCCTTGCAAGGAAGTGTCGCATTTACATTCCTTTGGAGTGTAGACGCGGAATACCTAACACTTCGCAAATCATATTATATCTTACCATGAAACATAGAAATGAGATGCGATATCGCGTTTTAAGAAGCATTAGAACTCTACTGCTTCGATACGTAGACATCAGCAAACGCTATTTCCCAGCAAGGAAGTGTCGCATTTACATCCACTTGAATCGTAGACGAGGAATGCATAACACTTCGCCAATCATAATATATCATACCATGAAACATAGAAATGAGATACGATATCACGTTTTAAGAAGCATTAGAACAGTATCACTACGATACGTAGACATCTGCAAACGCTATTTCCTAGCAAGGAAGTGTCGCATTTACATTCATTCGATGTGTAGACGAGGAATACATAACACATCGCAATGAATATTACATCTCATCATGCATCATAGAAGTGAGATGCGATATCACGTTTTAAGAAGCATTAGTACTCTATCCCTACGATACGTAGACATCTGCAACCGCTATTTCCTAGCAAGAAAGTGTCGCATTTACAATCATTTGAAGTGTAAACGAGGAATACATAACACTTCGCAATGAATATTATATCTTTTCATGAAACATAGAAGTAAGTTACGATATCGCGATTTAAGAAGCATTTGAACTCTATTGCTTTGATACGTAGACATCCGCAAACGCTATTTCCTTGCAAGGAAGTGTCGTATTTGCATTCTTTTGAAGTGAATACGAGGTGTACATAACACTTCGCGATGAATTTTATATCTTATCATGCAACATAGAAGTGAAATGCAATATTACGTTTTAAGAAGCATTAGAACTCTATCCCTACAATACGTAGATATCTGCAATCGCTATTTCCTAGCAAGGAGGTGTCGCATTTACATTCTTTTGAAGTGAATGTGAGGTTTACATGACACTTCGCAATGAATATTATACCTTATCATGAAACATAGAAATGAGATGCATTATCTCGTTATAAGAAGCATTTGAACTCTATTGCTCCGATACGTAGACATCTGCAATCGCTATTTCCTAGCAAGGAAGTGTCGCATTTACATACTTTTGATGTGAATGCGAGGTTTACATAACACTTCGCAATTAATATTATACTTTATCATGAAACATAGAAATGAGATGCGATATCGCGTTTTAAGAAGCATTAGAACTCTATTGCTACGATGCCTAGACATCTGCAGACGCTATTTCCTAGCAAGGAAGTGTCGCATTTACATTCATTTGAAGTGTAAACGAGGAATACATGACACTTCGCAAATCATATTATATCTTACCATGAAACATAGAAATGAGATGCGATATCGCGTTTTAAGAAGCATTAGAAATCAATTGCTACGATACGTAGACATCTGCAAACGATATTTCCTTGCAAGGAAGTGTCGCATTTACATTCATTTGAAGTGTAGACGAGGAATACATAACACTTCGCAAATCATATTATATCTTACCATGAAACATAGAAATGAGATGCGATATCGCGTTTTAAGAAGCATTAGAACTCTATTGCTACGATGCCTAGACATCTACAGACTCTATTTCCTAGCAAGGAAGTGTCGCATTTACATTCATTTGAAGTGTAGACGAGGAATACATGACACTTCGCAAATCATATTATATCTTACCATGAAACATAGAAATGAGATGCGATATCGCGTTTTGTGGAGCATTAGAACCCTATTGCTACGATACGTAGGTATCTGCAAGCGCTATTTCCTAGCAAGGAAGTGTCGCATTTACATCCATTTGAATCGTAGACGAGGAATGCATAACACTCCGCAAATCATGTTATATCTTACCATGAAACATAGAAATGAGATGCGATATCGCGTTTTAAGAAGCATTAGAACTCTATTGCTAGGATACGTAGACATCTGCAGACGCTATTTCCAAGCAAGGTAGTGTCGCATTTACATTCATTTGAAGTGTAGACGGGGAATACATGACGCTTCGCAAATCATATTATATCTTACCATGAAACATAGAAATGAGATGCGATACCGCGTTTTAAGAAGCATTAGAACTGTATTGCTACGATACGTAGACATCTGCAAACGCTATTTCCTTGCAAGGAAGGGTCGCATTTACATTCATTTGAATCGTAGACGAGGAATGCATAACACTTCGCAATGAGTATTATATCTTACCATGAAACATAGAAATGAGATGCGATATCGCGTTCTAAGAAGCATTAGAACTCTATTGCTACGATACGTAGACATCTGCAAACGCTATTTCCTTGCAAGGAAGGGTCGCATTTACATTCATTTGAATCGTAGACGAGGAATGCATAACACTTCGCAAATCATATTATATCTTACCATGAAACATAGAAATGATATGCGATATCGCGTTTTAAGAAGCATTAGAACTCTATTGCTACGATACCTAGACATCTGCAAAGGCTATTTTCTTGCAACGAAGTGTCGCATTTACTTTCATTTGAATCGTAGACGAGGAATGCATAACACTTCGCAAATCATGTTATATCTTATCATGAAACATAGAAATGAGATGCGATATCCCGTTTTAAGAAGCATTAGAACTCTATTGCTTGGATACGTAGACATCTGCAGACGCTTTTTCCAAGCAAGGTAGTGTCGCATTTACATTCATTTGAAGTGTAGACGTGGAATACATGACGCTTCGCAAATCATATTATATCTTACCATGAAACATAGAAATGAGATGCGATATCGCGTTTTAAGAAGCATTAGAACTCTATTGCTACGATACGTAGACATCTGCAAACGCTATTTCCTTGCAAGGAAGGGTCGCATTTACATTCATTTGAAGTGTAGACGAGGAATACATAACACTTCGCAAATTATATTATATCTTACCATGAAACATAGAAATGAGATGCGATATCGCGTTTTAAGAAGCATTAGAACTCTATTGCTACGATACCTAGACATCTGCAGACGCTATTTCCTAGGAAGGAAGTGTCGCACTTACATTCAGTTGAAGTGTAGACGAGGAGTTCTTGACACTTCGCAAATCATATTATATCTTACCATGAAACATAGTAATGAGATGCGATATCGCGCTTTATGGAGCATTAGAACTCTATTGCTACGATACGTAGGTATCTGCAAACGCTATTTCCTAGCATGGAAGTGTCGCATTTACATCCATTTGAATCCTAGACGAGGAATGCATAACACTTCGCAAATCATGTTATATCTTACCATGAAACATAGAAATGAGATGCGATATCGCGTTTTAAGAACCATAAGAACTCAATTGCTACGATACGTAGACATCTGCAAACGCTATTTCCTTGCAAGGAAGGGTCACATTTACATTCATTTGAATCGTAGACGAGGAATGCATAACACTTCGCAATGAATATTATATCTTGCCATGAAACATAGAAATGAGATGCGATATCATGTTTTAAGAAGCATTAGAACTCTATTGCTACGATACGTAGGCATCTGCAAACGCTACTTCCTAGCAAGGAAGTTTCGCATTTACATCCATTTGAATCGTAGACGAGGAATGCATAACACTTCGCAATGAATATTATATATTATCATGAAACATAGATATGAGATGCAATTTCTCGTTTTAAGAAGCATTTGAGCTCTATTTCTTCGATACGTAGACATCTGCAAACGCTATTTCCTTGCAAGGAAGTGTCGCATTTACATTCATTTGAAGTGTAGACGAGGAATACATAACACTTCGCAAATCATATTATATCTTACCATCAAACATAGAAATGAGATGCGATATCGCGTTTTAAGATTCATAAGAACTCTATTGCTACGATACGTAGACATCTGCAAACGCTATTTCCTTGCAAGGAAGGGTCGCATTTACATTCGTTTGAATCGTAGACGAGGAATGCATAACACTTCGCAATGAATATTATATCTTACCATGAAACATAGAAATGAGATGCGATATCGTGTTTTAAGAAGCATTAGAACCCTATTGCTACGATAGGTAGACATCTGCAAACGCTATTTCCTTGCAAGGAAGTGTCGCATTTACATTCATTTGAAGTGAAGACGAGGAATACATGATACTTTGCAAATCATATTATATCTTACCATGAAACATAGAAATGAGATGCGATATCGCGTCTTAAGAAGCATTAGAACTCTATTGCTACGATACGTAGACATCTGCAAACGCTATTTCTTTGCAAGGAAGGGTCGCATTTACATTCGTTTGAATCTAGACGAGGAATGCATAACACTTCGCAATGAATATTATATCTTACCATGAAACATAGAAATGAGATGCGATATCGCGTTCTAAGAAGCATTAGAACTCTATTGCTACGATAGGTAGACATCTGCAAACGCTATTTCCTTGCAAGGAAGTGTCGCATTTACATTCCTTTGGAGTGTAGACGCGGAATACATAACACTTCGCAAATCATATTATATCTTACCATGAAACATAGAAATGAGATGCGATATCGCGTTTTAAGAAGCATTACAACTCTACTGCTTCGATACGTAGACATCTGCAAACGCTATTTCCTAGCAAGGAAGTGTCGCATTTACATCCATTTGAATCGTAGACGAGGAATGCATAACACTTCGCCAATCATAATATATCATACCATGAAACATAGAAATGAGATACGATATCACGTTTTAAGAAGCATTAGAACAGTATCACTACGATACGTAAACATCTGCAAACGCTATTTCCTAGCAAGGAAGTGTCGCATTTACATTCATTCGATGTGTAGACGAGGAATACATAACACATCGCAATGAATATTACATCTCATCATGCATCATAGAAGTGAGATGCGATATCACGTTTTAAGAAGCATTAGTACTCTATCCCTACGATACGTAGACATCTGCAACCGCTATTTCCTAGCAAGAAAGTGTCGCATTTACATAGAAATGAGATACGATATCGCGATTTAAGAAGCATTAGAACTCTATTGCTACGATAGGTAGACATCTGCAAACACTATTTCCTAGCAAGGAAGTGTCGCATTTACATTGTTTTTAAGAGAATTCGATGTATACATGACACTTCGCAATGAATATTATACCTTATCATGAAACATAGAAATGGGATGCATTATCTCGTTTTAAGAAGCATTTGAACTCTATTGCTCGGATACGTAAACATCTGCAATCGCTATTTCCTAGCAAGGAAGTGTCGCATTTACATACTGTTGAAGTGAATGCGAGGTTTACATAGCACTTCGCCATTAATATTATACTTTATCATGAAACATAGAAATGAGATGCGATGTCGCGCTTTAAGAAGCATTAGAACTCTATCACTACGATACGTTAACATCTGCAAACGCTATTTCCTAGCAAGGAAGTGTCGCATTTATATTCATTTGAAGTGTAGACGAGGAATACATAAACTTCGCAATGAATATTACATCTTTTAATGATATATAGGAATGAGATGCGATATCTCGTTTTAAGAAACATTTGAACTCTAGTGCTTCGATACGTAGACATCTGCAAACGCTATTTCCTTGCAAGGAAGTGTCGCATTTACATTCCTTTGAAGTGAATGCGAGGTTTACATGACACTTCGCAATGAATATTATACCTTATCATGAAACATAGAAATGAGATACGATATCATGTTTTAAGAAGCACTAGAACTCTATCCCTACGATACGTAGACATCTACAAACGCCCTTTCCTAGCCAGGAAGAGTCGCGTTTACATTCATTTGAAATGTAGGCGAGGAGTACATAACACTTCGCAATGAATACTATACCTTGTCATGAAACGTAGAAATGAGATGCGATATCGCGTTTTAAGAAGCATTAGAACTCTATCCCTACGATACGTAGATATCTGCAAACGCTATGTCCTAGCAAGGAAGTGTCGCATTCACATTCTTTAGAAGTGAATGCGAGGTTTACATGACACTTGGCAATTAATATTATACCTTATGATGAAACATAGAGATGAGATGCGATATCGCGTTTTAAGAAGCATTAGAACACTATTGCTACGATACGTAGACATCTGCAATCGCTATTTCCTAGCAAGGAAGTGTCGCATTTACATTCTTTAGAAGTGAATGCGATGTTTACATGACACTTCGCAATGAATACTATACCTTATCAGGAAACGTAGAAATGAGATGCGATATCGCATTTTGAGAAGCATTAGAACTCTATTGCTACGATACGTAGACATCTACAAACATTATTTCCTAGCAAGGAAGTGTCGCATTTACATTCATTTGAAGTGTAGACGAGGAATACATAACACTTCGCAAATCATATTATATCTTACCATGAAACATAGAAATGAGATGCGGTATCGCGTTTTAAGAAGCATTAGAACTCTATTGCTACGATACCTAGACATCTGCAGACGCTATTTCCTAGCAAGGAAGTGTCGCACTTACATTCAATTGAAGTGTAGACGAGGAATACTTGACACTTCTCAAATCATATTATATCTTACCATGAAACATAGAAATGGGATGCGATATCGCGTTTTAAGAAGCATTGGAACACTATTCCTTCGATACGTAGACATCTGCAAACGCTACTTCATTGCAAGGAAGTGTCGCATTTAAATTCATTTGAAGTGTAGACGAGGAATACACAGCACTTCGCAAATCATATTATATCTTACCATGAAACATAAAAATGAGATGCGATATCGCGTTTTAAGAAGCATTAGAACTCTATTGCTACGATACGTAGACATCTGCAAACGCTATTTCCTAGCAAGGAAGTGTCGCATTTACATACATTTGAATCGTAGACGAGGAATGCACAACACTTCGCAATGAATATTATATCTTATCATGAAACATAGATATGAGATGCAATTTCTGGTTTTAAGAAGCATTTGAACTCTATTGATTCGATACGTAGACATCTGCAAACGCTATTTCCTTACAAGGAAGTGACGCATTTACATTCATTTGAAGTGTAGACGAGGAATACATAACACTTCGCAAATCATATTATATCTTACCATCAAACATAGAAATGAGATGCGATATCGCGTTTTAAGAATCATAAGAACTCTATTGCTACGATACGTAGACATCTGCAAACGCTATTTCCTTGCAAGGAAGGGTCGCATTTACATTCATTTGAATCGTAGACGAGGAATGCATAACACTTCGCAATGAATATTATATCTTACCATGAAACATAGAAATGAGATGCGATATCGCGTTCTAAGAAGCATTAGAACTCTATTGCTACGATAGGTAGACATCTGCAAAGGCTATTTTCTTGCAAGGAAGTGTCGCATTTACTTTCATTTGAATCGTAGACGAGGAATGCATAGCACTTCGCAATGAATATTATATCTTATCATGAAACATAGATATGAGATGCAATATCTCGTTTTAAGAAGCACTTGAACACTATTGCTTCGGTACGTAGACATCTGCAAACGCTATTCCCTTGCAAGGAAGTGTCGCATTTACATTCATTTGAAGTGTAGACGAGGAATACATAACACTTCGCAAATCGTATTATATCTTACCATGAAACATAGAAATGAGATGCGATATCGCGTTTTAAGAAGCATTAGAACTCTATTGCTACGATACCTAGACATCTGCAGACGCTATTTCCTAGCAAGGAAGTGTCGCACTTACATTCAATTGAAGTGTAGACGAGGAATACTTGACACTTCTCAAATCATATTATATCTTACCATGAAACATAGTAATGAGATGCGATATCGCGTTTTATGGAGCATTAGAACTCTATTGCTACGATACGTAGGTATCTGCAAACGCTATTTCCTAGCAAGGAAGTGTCGCATTTACATCCATTTGAATCGTAGACGAGGAATGCATAACACCTCGCAATGAATATTATATATTATCATGAAACATAAATATGAGATGCAATTTCTGGTTTTAAGAAGCATTTGAACTCTATTGCTTCGATACGTAGACATCTGCAAACGCTATTTCCTTACAAGGAAGTGACGCATTTACATTCATTTGAAGTGTAGACGAGGAATACATAACACTTCGCCAATCATATTATATCTTACCATCAAACATAGAAATGAGATGCGATATCGCGTTTTAAGAATCATAAGAACTCTATTGCTACGATACGTAGACATCTGCAAACGCTATTTCCTTGCAAGGAAGGGTCGCATTTACATTCATTTGAATCGTAGACGAGGAATGCATAACACTTCGCAATGAATATTATATCTTACCATGAAACATAGAAATGAGATGCGATATCGCGTTCTAAGAAGCATTAGAACTCTATTGCTACGATAGGTAGACATCTGCAAAGGCTATTTTCTTGCAAGGAAGTGTCGCATTTACTTTCATTTGAATCGTAGACGAGGAATGCATAACACTTCGCAATGAATATTATATCTTACCATGAAACATAGAAATGAGATGCGATATCGCGTTTTAAGAAGCATTACAACTCTACTGCTTCGATACGTAGACATCTGCAAACGCTATTTCCTAGCAAGGAAGTGTCGCATTTACATCCATTTGAATCGTAGACGAGGAATGCATAACACTTCGCCAATCATAATATATCATACCATGAAACATAGAAATGAGATACGATATCACGTTTTAAGAAGCATTAGAACAGTATCACTACGATACGTAAACATCTGCAAACGCTATTTCCTAGCAAGGAAGTGTCGCATTTAAATTCATTTGAAGTGTAGACGAGGAATACACAGCACTTCGCAAATCATATTATATCTTACCATGAAACATAAAAATGAGATGCGATATCGCGTTTTAAGAAGCATTAGAACTCTATTGCTACGATACGTAGACATCTGCAAACGCTATTTCCTAGCAAGGAAGTGTCGCATTTACATACATTTGAATCGTAGACGAGGAATGCACAACACTTCGCAATGAATATTATATCTTATCATGAAACATAGATATGAGATGCAATTTCTGGTTTTAAGAAGCATTTGAACTCTATTGATTCGATACGTAGACATCTGCAAACGCTATTTCCTTACAAGGAAGTGACGCATTTACATTCATTTGAAGTGTAGACGAGGAATACATAACACTTCGCAAATCATATTATATCTTACCATCAAACATAGAAATGAGATGCGATATCGCGTTTTAAGAATCATAAGAACTCTATTGCTACGATACGTAGACATCTGCAAACGCTATTTCCTTGCAAGGAAGGGTCGCATTTACATTCATTTGAATCGTAGACGAGGAATGCATAACACTTCGCAATGAATATTATATCTTACCATGAAACATAGAAATGAGATGCGATATCGCGTTCTAAGAAGCATTAGAACTCTATTGCTACGATAGGTAGACATCTGCAAAGGCTATTTTCTTGCAAGGAAGTGTCGCATTTACTTTCATTTGAATCGTAGACGAGGAATGCATAGCACTTCGCAATGAATATTATATCTTATCATGAAACATAGATATGAGATGCAATATCTCGTTTTAAGAAGCACTTGAACACTATTGCTTCGGTACGTAGACATCTGCAAACGCTATTCCCTTGCAAGGAAGTGTCGCATTTACATTCATTTGAAGTGTAGACGAGGAATACATAACACTTCGCAAATCGTATTATATCTTACCATGAAACATAGAAATGAGATGCGATATCGCGTTTTAAGAAGCATTAGAACTCTATTGCTACGATACCTAGACATCTGCAGACGCTATTTCCTAGCAAGGAAGTGTCGCACTTACATTCAATTGAAGTGTAGACGAGGAATACTTGACACTTCTCAAATCATATTATATCTTACCATGAAACATAGTAATGAGATGCGATATCGCGTTTTATGGAGCATTAGAACTCTATTGCTACGATACGTAGGTATCTGCAAACGCTATTTCCTAGCAAGGAAGTGTCGCATTTACATCCATTTGAATCGTAGACGAGGAATGCATAACACCTCGCAATGAATATTATATATTATCATGAAACATAAATATGAGATGCAATTTCTGGTTTTAAGAAGCATTTGAACTCTATTGCTTCGATACGTAGACATCTGCAAACGCTATTTCCTTACAAGGAAGTGACGCATTTACATTCATTTGAAGTGTAGACGAGGAATACATAACACTTCGCCAATCATAATATATCATACCATGAAACATAGAAATGAGATACGATATCACGTTTTAAGAAGCATTAGAACAGTATCACTACGATACGTAAACATCTGCAAACGCTATTTCCTAGCAAGGAAGTGTCGCATTTACATTCATTCGATGTGTAGACGAGGAATACATAACACATCGCAATGAATATTACATCTCATCATGCATCATAGAAGTGAGATGCGATATCACGTTTTAAGAAGCATTAGTACTCTATCCCTACGATACGTAGACATCTGCAACCGCTATTTCCTAGCAAGAAAGTGTCGCATTTACATAGAAATGAGATACGATATCGCGATTTAAGAAGCATTAGAACTCTATTGCTACGATAGGTAGACATCTGCAAACACTATTTCCTAGCAAGGAAGTGTCGCATTTACATTGTTTTTAAGAGAATTCGATGTATACATGACACTTCGCAATGAATATTATACCTTATCATGAAACATAGAAATGGGATGCATTATCTCGTTTTAAGAAGCATTTGAACTCTATTGCTCGGATACGTAAACATCTGCAATCGCTATTTCCTAGCAAGGAAGTGTCGCATTTACATACTGTTGAAGTGAATGCGAGGTTTACATAGCACTTCGCCATTAATATTATACTTTATCATGAAACATATAAATGAGATGCGATGTCGCGCTTTAAGAAGCATTAGAACTCTATCACTACGATACGTTAACATCTGCAAACGCTATTTCCTAGCAAGGAAGTGTCGCATTTATATTCATTTGAAGTGTAGACGAGGAATACATAAACTTCGCAATGAATATTACATCTTTTAATGAAATATAGGAATGAGATGCGATATCTCGTTTTAAGAAACATTTGAACTCTAGTGCTTCGATACGTAGACATCTGCAAACGCTATTTCCTTGCAAGGAAGTGTCGCATTTACATTCCTTTGAAGTGAATGCGAGGTTTACATGACACTTCGCAATGAATATTATACCTTATCATGAAACATAGAAATGAGATGCGATATCAAGTTTTAAGAAGCATTAGGACTCTATCCCTACGATACGTAGACATCTGCAACCGCTATTTCCTAGCAAGAAAGTGTCGCATTTACAATCATTTGAAGTGTAAACGAGGAATACATAACACTTCGCAATGAATATTATATCTTTTCATGAAACATAGAAGTAAGTTACGATATCGCGATTTAAGAAGCATTTGAACTCTATTGCTACGATACGTAGACATCTGCAAACGCTATTTCCTTTCAAGGAAGTGTCGCATTTAGATTCATTTGAAGTGTAGACGAGGAATACATAACACTTCGCCAATCATATTATATCTTACCATGAAACACAGAAATGAGATACGATATCACGTTTTAAGAAGCACTAGAACTCTATCCCTACGATACGTAGACATCTACAAACGCCCTTTCCTAGCCAGGAAGAGTCGCGTTTACATTCATTTGAAATGTAGGCGAGGAGTACATAACACTTCGCAATGAATACTATACCTTGTCATGAAACGTAGAAATGAGATGCGATATCGCGTTTTAAGAAGCATTAGAACTCTATCCCTACGATACGTAGATATCTGCAAACGCTATGTCCTAGCAAGGAAGTGTCGCATTCACATTCTTTAGAAGTGAATGCGAGGTTTACATGACACTTGGCAATTAATATTATACCTTATGATGAAACATAGAGATGAGATGCGATATCGCGTTTTAAGAAGCATTAGAACACTATTGCTACGATACGTAGACATCTGCAATCGCTATTTCCTAGCAAGGAAGTGTCGCATTTACATTCTTTAGAAGTGAATGCGATGTTTACATGACACTTCGCAATGAATACTATACCTTATCAGGAAACGTAGAAATGAGATGCGATATCGCATTTTGAGAAGCATTAGAACTCTATTGCTACGATACGTAGACATCTACAAACATTATTTCCTAGCAAGGAAGTGTCGCATTTACATTCATTTGAAGTGTAGACGAGGAATACATAACACTTCGCAAATCATATTATATCTTACCATGAAACATAGAAATGAGATGCGGTATCGCGTTTTAAGAAGCATTAGAACTCTATTGCTACGATACCTAGACATCTGCAGACGCTATTTCCTAGCAAGGAAGTGTCGCACTTACATTCAATTGAAGTGTAGACGAGGAATACTTGACACTTCTCAAATCATATTATATCTTACCATGAAACATAGAAATGGGATGCGATATCGCGTTTTAAGAAGCATTGGAACACTATTCCTTCGATACGTAGACATCTGCAAACGCTACTTCATTGCAAGGAAGTGTCGCATTTAAATTCATTTGAAGTGTAGACGAGGAATACACAGCACTTCGCAAATCATATTATATCTTACCATGAAACATAAAAATGAGATGCGATATCGCGTTTTAAGAAGCATTAGAACTCTATTGCTACGATACGTAGACATCTGCAAACGCTATTTCCTAGCAAGGAAGTGTCGCATTTACATACATTTGAATCGTAGACGAGGAATGCACAACACTTCGCAATGAATATTATATCTTATCATGAAACATAGATATGAGATGCAATTTCTGGTTTTAAGAAGCATTTGAACTCTATTGATTCGATACGTAGACATCTGCAAACGCTATTTCCTTACAAGGAAGTGACGCATTTACATTCATTTGAAGTGTAGACGAGGAATACATAACACTTCGCAAATCATATTATATCTTACCATCAAACATAGAAATGAGATGCGATATCGCGTTTTAAGAATCATAAGAACTCTATTGCTACGATACGTAGACATCTGCAGACGCTATTTCCTAGCAAGGAAGTGTCGCACTTACATTCAATTGAAGTGTAGACGAGGAATACTTGACACTTCTCAAATCATATTATATCTTACCATGAAACATAGTAATGAGATGCGATATCGCGTTTTATGGAGCATTAGAACTCTATTGCTACGATACGTAGGTATCTGCAAACGCTATTTCCTAGCAAGGAAGTGTCGCATTTACATCCATTTGAATCGTAGACGAGGAATGCATAACACCTCGCAATGAATATTATATATTATCATGAAACATAAATATGAGATGCAATTTCTCGTTTAAAGAAGCATTTGAACTCTATTGCTTCGATACGTAGACATCTGCAAACGCTATTTCCTTGCAAGGAAGTGTCGCATTTACATTCATTTGAAGTGTAGACGAGGAATACATAACACTTCTCAAATCATATTATATCTTACCATGAAACATAGTAATGAGATGCGATATCGCGTTTTATGGAGCATTAGAACTCTATTGCTACGATACGTAGGTATCTGCAAACGCTATTTCCTAGCAAGGAAGTGTCGCATTTACATCCATTTGAATCGTAGACGAGGAATGCATAACACCTCGCAATGAATATTATATATTATCATGAAACATAAATATGAGATGCAATTTCTGGTTTTAAGAAGCATTTGAACTCTATTGCTTCGATACGTAGACATCTGCAAACGCTATTTCCTTTCAAGGAAGTGACGCATTTACATTCATTTGAAGTGTAGACGAGGAATACATAACACTTCGCAAATCATATTATATCTTACCATCAAACATAGAAATGAGATGCGATATCGCGTTTTAAGAATCATAAGAACTCTATTGCTACGATACGTAGACATCTGCAGACGCTATTTCCTTGCAAGGAAGGGTCGCATTTACATTCATTTGAATCGTAGACGAGGAATGCATAACACTTCGCAATGAATATTATATCTTACCATGAAACATAGAAATGAGATGCGATATCGCGTTCTAAGAAGCATTAGAACTCTATTGCTACGATAGGTAGACATCTGCAAAGGCTATTTTCTTGCAAGGAAGTGTCGCATTTACTTTCATTTGAATCGTAGACGAGGAATGCATAACACTTCGCAATGAATATTATATCTTATCATGAAACATAGATATGAGATGCAATATCTCGTTTTAAGAAGCACTTGAACACTATTGCTTCGGTACGTAGACATCTGCAAACGCTATTCCCTTGCAAGGAAGTGTCGCATTTACATTCATTTGAAGTGTAGACGAGGAATACATAACACTTCGCAAATCATATTATATCTTACCATGAAACATAGAAATGAGATGCGGTATCGCGTTTTAAGAAGCATTAGAACTCTATTGCTACGATACCTAGACATCTGCAGACGCTATTTCCTAGCAAGGAAGTGTCGCACTTACATTCAATTGAAGTGTAGACGAGGAATACTTGACACTTCTCAAATCATATTATATCTTACCATGAAACATAGTAATGAGATGCGATATCGCGTTTTATGGAGCATTAGAACTCTATTGCTACGATACGTAGGTATCTGCAAACGCTATTTCCTAGCAAGGAAGTGTCGCATTTACATCCATTTGAATCGTAGACGAGGAATGCATAACACCTCGCAATGAATATTATATATTATCATGAAACATAAATATGAGATGCAATTTCTCGTTTAAAGAAGCATTTGAACTCTATTGCTTCGATACGTACACATCTGCAAACGCTATTTCCTTGCAAGGAAGTGTCGCATTTACATTCATTTGAAGTGTAGACGAGGAATACATAACACTTCTCAAATCATATTATATCTTACCATGAAACATAGTAATGAGATGCGATATCGCGTTTTATGGAGCATTAGAACTCTATTGCTACGATACGTAGGTATCTGCAAACGCTATTTCCTAGCAAGGAAGTGTCGCATTTACATCCATTTGAATCGTAGACGAGGAATGCATAACACCTCGCAATGAATATTATATATTATCATGAAACATAAACATGAGATGCAATTTCTCGTTTTAAGAAGCATTTGAACTCTATTGCTTCGATACGTAGACATCTGCAAACGCTATTTCCTTGCAAGGAAGTGTCGCATTTACATTCATTTGAAGTGTAGACGAGGAATACATAACACTTCGCGAACCATATTATATCTTACCATGAAACATAGTAATGAGATGCGATATCGCGTTTTATGGAGCATTAGAACTCTATTGCTAGGATACGTAGACATCTGCAAACGCTATTTTCTAGCAAGGAAGGGTCGCATTTACATTCATTTGAAGTGTAGACGTGGAATACATAACACTTCGCAAATCATATTATATCACCACGAAACATAGAAATGAGATGCGATATCGCGTTTTAAGAAGCATTAGAACACTATTGCTACGATAGATAGACATTAGCAAGCGCTATTTCCTTGCAAGGAAGTGTCGCATATACATTCATTTGAAGTGTAGACGAGGAACACATAACACTTCGCAAATCATATTATATCTTACCATGAAACATAGAAATGAGATGCGATATCGCGTTTTAAGAAGCTTTAGAACTCTATTGCTACGATACCTAAACATCTGCAGACGCTATTTCTTAGCAAGGTAGTGTCGCATTTACATTCATTTGAAGTGTAGACGTGGAATACATGACACTTCGCAAATCATATTATATCTTACCATGAAACATAGATGTGAGATGCAATATCTCGTTTTAAGAAGCATTTGAACTCTATTGCTTCGATACGTAGACATCTGCAAACGCTATTTCCTTGCAAGGAAGTGTCGCATTTACATTCATTTGAAGTGTAGGCGAGGAATACATAACACTTCGCAATGAATATTATATCTTATCATGAAACATAGATATGAGATGCAATTTCTGGTTTTAAGAAGCATTTGAACTCTATTGCTTCGATACGTAGACATCTGCAAACGCTATTTCCTTACAAGGAAGTGTCGCATTTACATTCATTTGAAGTGTAGACGAGGAATACATAACACTTCGGAAATCATATTATATCTTACACTGAAACATAGAAATGAGATGCGATATCGCGTTTTAAGAATCATAAGAACTCTATTGCTACGATACGTAGACATCTGCAAACGTTATTTCCTTGCAAGGAACTGTCGCATTTACATTCATTTGAAGTGTAGACGAGGAATATATAACACTTCGCAAATCATATAATATCTTACCATGAAACATAGAAATGAGATGCGACATCGCGTTTTAAGAAGCATTAGAACTCTATTGCTACCATACCTAGACATCTGCAGACGCTATTTCCTTGCAAGGAAGAGTCGCATTTACATTCATTTGAAGTGCAGACGAGGAAAACATAAAACTTCGCAAATTATATTATATCTTACCATGAAACATAGAAATGAGATGCGATATCGCGTTGTATGAAGCATTAGAACTCTATTGCTACGATACGTAGACATCTGCAAACGCTATTTCCTTGCAAGGATGTGTCGCATTTACATTCATTTGAAGTGCAGACGAGGAATACATAAGACTTCGCAAATCATATTATATCTTACCCTGAAACATAGAAATGAGATGCGATATCGCGTTTTAAGAATCATAAGAACTCTATTGCTACGATACGTAGACATCTGCAAACGCTATTTCCTTGCAAGGAAGTGTCGCATTTACATTCATTTGAAGTGTAGACGAGGAATGCATAACACTTCGCAAATCATATTATATCTTACCATCAAACATAGAAATGAGATGCGATATCGCGTTTTAAGATTCATAAGAACTCTATTGCTACGATACGTAGACATCTGCAAACGCTATTTCCTTGCAAGGAAGGGTCGCATTTACATTCGTTTGAATCGTAGACGAGGAATGCATAACACTTCGCAATGAATATTATATCTTACCATGAAACATAGAAATGAGATGCGATATCGCGTTCTAAGAAGCATTAGAACTCTATTGCTACGATAGGTAGACATCTGCAAACGCTATTTCCTTGCAAGGAAGTGTCGCATTTACATTCCTTTGATGTGTAGACGCGGAATACATAACACTTCGCAAATCATATTATATCTTACCATGAAACATAGAAATGAGATGCGATATCGCGTTTTAAGAAGCATTAGAACTCTACTGCTTCGATACGTAGACATCTGCAAACGCTATTTCCTTGCAAGGAAGGGTCGCATTTACATTCATTTGAATCGTAGACGAGGAATGCATAACACTTCGCAATGAATATTATATCTTACCATGAAACATAGAGATGAGATGCGATATCGTGTTTTAAGAAGCATTAGAACTCTATTGCTACGATAGGTAGACATCTGCAAACGCTATTTCCTTGCAAGGAAGTGTCGCATTTACATTCATTTGAAGTGAAGACGAGGAATACATGATACTTTGCAAATCATATTATATCTTACCATGAAACATAGGAATGAGATGCGATATCGCGTCTTAAGAAGCATTAGAACTCTATTGCTACGATACGTAGACATCTGCAAACGCTATTTCTTTGCAAGGAAGGGTCGCATTTACATTCGTTTGAATCTAGACGAGGAATGCATAACACTTCGCAATGAATATTATATCTTACCATGAAACATAGAAATGAGATGCGATATCGTGTTCTAAGAAGCATTAGAACTCTATTGCTACGATAGGTAGACATCTGCAAACGCTATTTCCTTGCAAGGAAGTGTCGCATTTACATCCATTTGAATCGTAGACGAGGAATGCATAACACTTCGCCAATCATAATATATCATACCATGAAACATAGAAATGAGATACGATATCACGTTTTAAGAAGCATTAGAACAGTATCACTACGATACGTAGACATCTGCAAACGCTATTTCCTAGCAAGGAAGTGTCGCATTTACATTCATTCGATGTGCAGACGAGGAATACATAACACATCGCAATGAATATTACATCTCATCATGCATCATAGAAGTGAGATGCGATATCACGTTTTAAGAAGCATTAGTACTCTATCCCTGCGATACGTAGACATCTGCAACCGCTATTTCCTAGCAAGAAAGTGTCGCATTTACATTCATTTGAAGTGTAGACGAGGAATACATAACACTTCGCAATGAATATTACATCTTATCATGAAACATAGAAATGAGATACGATATCGCGATTTAAGAAGCATTAGAACTCTATTGCTACGATAGGTAGACATCTGCAAACACTATTTCCTAGCAAGGAAGTGTCGCATTTACATTGTTTTTAAGAGAATTCGATGTATACATGACACTTCGCAATGAATATTATACCTTATCATGAAACATAGAAATGGGATGCATTATCTCGTTTTAAGAAGCATTTGAACTCTATTGCTCGGATACGTAGACATCTGCAATCGCTATTTCCTAGCAAGGAAGTGTCGCATTTACATACTGTTGAAGTGAATGCGAGGTTTACATAGCACTTCGCCATTAATATTATACTTTATCATGAAACATAGAAATGAGATGCGATGTCGCGCTTTAAGGAGCATTAGAACTCTATCACTACGATACGTTAACATCTGCAAACGCTATTTCCTAGCAAGGAAGTGTCGCATTTACATTCATTTGAAGTGTAGACGAGGAATACATAAACTTCGCAATGAATATTACATCTTTTCATGAAATATAGGAATGAGATGCGATATCTCGTTTTAAGAAACATTTGAACTCTAGTGCTTCGATACGTAGACATCTGCAAACGCTATTTCCTTGCAAGGAAGTGTCGCATTTACATTCCTTTGAAGTGAATGCGAGGTTTACATGACACTTCGCAATGAATATTATACCTTATCATGAAACATAGAAATGAGATGCGATATCAAGTTTTAAGAAGCATTAGGACTCTATCCCTACGATACGTAGACATCTGCAACCGCTATTTCCTAGCAAGAAAGTGTCGCATTTACAATCATTTGAAGTGTAAACGAGGAATACATAACACTTCGCAATGAATATTATATCTTTTCATGAAGCATAGAAGTAAGTTACGATATCGCGATTTAAGAAGCATTTGAACTCTATTGCTTTGATACGTAGACATCCGCAAACGCTATTTCCTTGCAAGGAAGTGTCGTATTTGCATTCTTTTGAAGTGAATACGAGGTGTACATAACACTTCGCGATGAATTTTATATCGTATCATGCAACATAGAAGTGAAATGCAATATTACGTTTTAAGAAGCATTAGAACTCTATCCCTACAATACGTAGATATCTGCAATCGCTATTTCCTAGCAAGGAGGTGTCGCATTTACATTCTTTTGAAGTGAATGTGAGGTTTACATGACACTTCGCAATGAATATTATACCTTATCATGAAACATAGAAATGAGATGCATTATCTCGTTATAAGAAGCATTTGAACTCTATTGCTCCGATACGTAGACATCTGCAATCGCTATTTCCTAGCAAGGAAGTGTCGCATTTACATACTTTTGATGTGAATGCGAGGTTTACATAACACTTCGCAATTAATATTATACTTTATCATGAGACATAGAAATGAGATGCGATATCGCGTTTTAAGAAGCATTCGAACTCTATCACTACGATACGTTAACATCTGCAAACGCTATTTCCTTGCAAGGAAGTGTCGCATTTCCATTCTTTTGAAGTGAATGCGAGGTTTACATGACACTTCGCAATGAATATTATACCTTATCATGAAACATAGAAATGAGATGCTATATCTCGTTTTAAGAAGCATTAAATCTCCATTGCTACGATACGTAGACATCTGTAAACGATATTTCCTAGCAAGGAAGTGTCGAATTTACATTCTTTTGAAGTGAATGCATGGTTTACATGACACTTCGCAATGAATATTATACCTTATCATGAAACATAGATATGAGATGCAATATCTCGTTTTAAGAAGCATTTGAACTCTATCCCTACGATACCTAGACATCTGCAGACGCTATTTCCTAGCAAGGAAGTGTCGCATTTACATTCATTTGAAGTGTAGACGAGGAATACATAAACTTCGCAATGAATATTACATCTTATCATGAAATATAGGAGTGAGATGCGATATCTCGTTTTAAGAAGCATTTGAACTCTAGTGCTTCGATACGTAGACATCTGCAAACGCTATTTCCTTGCAAGGAAGTGTCGCATTTACATTCCTTTGAAGCGAATGCGAGGTTTACATGACACTTCGCAATGAATATTATACCTTATCATGAAACATAGCAATGAGATGCGATATCAAGTTTTAAGAAGCATTAGGACTCTATACCTACGATATGTAGACATCTGCAACCGCTATTTCCTAGCAAGAAAGTGTCGCATTTACAATCATTTGAAGTGTAAACGAGGAATACATAACACTTCGCAATGAATATTATATCTTATCATGAAACATAGAAATGAGATACGATATCGCGATTTAAGAAGCATTAGAACTCTATTGCTACGATACGTAGACATCTGCAATCGCTATTTCCTAGCAAGGAAGTGTCGCATTTACATTCTTTTGAAGTGAATGCGAGGTTTACATGACACTTCGCAATGAATATTATACCTTATCATGAAACATAGAAATGAGATGCGATATCAAGTTTTAAGAAGCATTAGGACTCTATCCATACGATACGTAGACATCTGCAACCGCTATTTCCTAGCAAGAAAGTGTCGCATTTACAATCATTTGAAGTGTAAACGAGGAATACATAACACTTCGCAATGAATATTGTATCTTATCATGAAACATAGAAATGAGATACGATATCGCGATTTAAGAAGCATTCAACTCTATTGCTACGATACGCAGACATCTGCAAACGCTATTTCCTAGCAAGGAAGTGTCGCATTTACATACTTTTGAAGTGAATGCGAGGTTTACATAACACTTCGCCATTAATATTATACTTTATCATGAAACATAGAAATGAGATGCGATATCGCGTTTTAAGAAGCATTAAAACTCTATTACTACGATACGTTAACATCTGCAAACGCTATTTCCTAGCAAGGAAGTGTCGCATTTACATTCACTTGAAGCGTAGACGAGGAATATATAACACGTCGCAGTGAACATTGCATCTTATCATGAAACATTGAAATGAGATGCGATATCTCGTTTTAAGAAGCATTTGAAATCTATTGCTTCGATACGTAGACATCCGCAAACGCTATTTCCTTGCAAGGAAGTGTCGTATTTGCATTCTTTTGAAGTGAATACGAGGTGTACGTAACACTTCGCAATGAATTTTATATCTTATGATGCAACATAGAAGTGAAATGCAATATTACGTTTTAAGAAGCATTAGAACTCTATCCCTACAATACGTAGATATCTGCAATCGCTATTTCCTAGCAAGGAAGTGTCGCATTTACATTCATTTGAAGCGTAGACGAGGAATATATAACATGTCGCGGTGAACATTGCATCTTATCATGAAACATAGAAGAGAGATGCGATATCTCGTTTTAAGAAGCATTTGAACTCTATTGCTTCGATACGTAGACATCTGCAATCGCTATTTCCTAGGAAGGAAGTGTCGCATTTACATATTTTTGAATTGAATGCGAGGTTTACATAACACTTCGCCATTAATATTATACTTTATCATGGCACATAGAAGTGAGATGCGATATCGCGTTTTAAGAAGCATTAGAACTCTATCACTACGATACGTTAACATCTTCAAACGCTATTTCCTAGCAAGGAAGTGTCGCATTTACAATCATTTGAAGTGTAGACGAGGAATACATAAACTTCGCTATGAATATTACATCTTAACATGAAGTACGGAAATGAGATGCGATATCTCGTTTTAAGAAGCATTTGAACGCTAGTGCTTCGATACGTAGACATCTGCAAACGCTATTTCCTTGCAAGGAAGTGTCGCATTTACATTCCGTTGAAGTGAATGCGAGGTTTACATGACACTTCGCAATGAATGAATATCATACCTTATCATGAAGCATAGAAATGAGATGCGATATCAAGTTTTAAGAAGCATTGGAACTCTATCACAACGATACGCTAACATCTGCAAACGCTATTTCCTAGCAAGGAGGTGTCGTATTCACATTCTTTTGAAGTGAATGCGAGGTTTACATGTCACTTCGCAATGAATATTGTACCTTATCATGAAACATAGAAATGAGATGCATTATCTCGTTTTAAGAAGCGCATTTGAACTCTATTGCTCCGATACGTAGTCATCTGCACTCGCTATTTCCTAGCATGGAAGTTTCGCATTTACATCCATTTGAATCGTAGACGAGGAATGCATAACACTTCGCAATGAATATTATATCTTATCATGAAACATAGATATGAGATGCAGTTTCTCGTTTTTAGAAGCATTTGAACTCTATTTCTTCGAAACGTAGACATCTGCAAACGCTATTTCCTTGCAAGGAAGTGTCGCATTTACATTCATTTGAAGTGTAAACGAGGAATACATAACACTTCGCAATGAATATTGTATCTTATCATGAAACATAGAAATGAGATACGATATCGCGATTTAAGAAGCATTCAACTCTATTGCTACGATACGCAGACATCTGCAAACGCTATTTCCTAGCAAGGAAGTGTCGCATTTACATACTTTTGAAGTGAATGCGAGGTTTACATAACACTTCGCCATTAATATTATACTTTATCATGAAACATAGAAATGAGATGCGATATCGCGTTTTAAGAAGCATTAAAACTCTATTACTACGATACGTTAACATCTGCAAACGCTATTTCCTAGCAAGGAAGTGTCGCATTTACATTCACTTGAAGCGTAGACGAGGAATATATAACACGTCGCAGTGAACATTGCATCTTATCATGAAACATAGATATGAGATGCGATATCTCGTTTTAAGAAGCATTTGCACTCTATTGCTTCGATACGTAGACATCTACAAACGCTATTTCCTAGCAAGGAAGTGTCGCGTTTACATTCATTTGAAATGTAGGCGAGGAATACATGACACTTCGCAATGAATGAATATCATACCTTATCATGAAGCATAGAAATGAGATGCGATATCAAGTTTTAAGAAGCATTGGAACTCTATCACAACGATACGCTAACATCTGCAAACGCTATTTCCTAGCAAGGAGGTGTCGTATTCACATTCTTTTGAAGTGAATGCGAGGTTTACATGTCACTTCGCAATGAATATTGTACCTTATCATGAAACATAGAAATGAGATGCATTATCTCGTTTTAAGAAGCGCATTTGAACTCTATTGCTCCGATACGTAGTCATCTGCACTCGCTATTTCCTAGCATGGAAGTTTCGCATTTACATCCATTTGAATCGTAGACGAGGAATGCATAACACTTCGCAATGAATATTATATCTTATCATGAAACATAGATATGAGATGCAGTTTCTCGTTTTTAGAAGCATTTGAACTCTATTTCTTCGAAACGTAGACATCTGCAAACGCTATTTCCTTGCAAGGAAGTGTCGCATTTACATTCATTTGAAGTGTAAACGAGGAATACATAACACTTCGCAATGAATATTGTATCTTATCATGAAACATAGAAATGAGATACGATATCGCGATTTAAGAAGCATTCAACTCTATTGCTACGATACGCAGACATCTGCAAACGCTATTTCCTAGCAAGGAAGTGTCGCATTTACATACTTTTGAAGTGAATGCGAGGTTTACATAACACTTCGCCATTAATATTATACTTTATCATGAAACATAGAAATGAGATGCGATATCGCGTTTTAAGAAGCATTAAAACTCTATTACTACGATACGTTAACATCTGCAAACGCTATTTCCTAGCAAGGAAGTGTCGCATTTACATTCACTTGAAGCGTAGACGAGGAATATATAACACGTCGCAGTGAACATTGCATCTTATCATGAAACATAGATATGAGATGCGATATCTCGTTTTAAGAAGCATTTGCACTCTATTGCTTCGATACGTAGACATCTACAAACGCTATTTCCTAGCAAGGAAGTGTCGCGTTTACATTCATTTGAAATGTAGGCGAGGAATACATAACACTTCGCAATGAATACTATACCATGTCATGTATCGTAGAAATGAGATGCGATATCGCGTACTAAGAAGCATTAGAACCCCATCCCTACGATACGTAGACATCTGCAAACGCTACTTCCTTGCAAGGAAGAGTCGCATTTACATTCACTTGAGGTGTAGACGAGGAATACATAAAACTTCGCCAATCAAATTATATCTTACCATGAAACATAAAAATGAGATGCGATATCGCGTTTTAAGAAGCATTAGAACTCTATTGCTACGATAGGTAGACATCTGCAAACGCTATTTCCTAGCAAGGAAGTGTCGCATTTACATTCATTTGAAGTGTAGACGAGGAATACATAGCACTTCGCAATGAATATTACATCTTATCATGAAACATAGAAATGAGATGCGATATCACGTTTTAAGAAGCATTAGAACTCCATCCCTACGATACGTAGAAATCTGCAAACGCTATTTCCTAGCAAGTATGTGTCGCATTTACATTCATTTGAAGTGTAGACGAGGACACCATAACACTTCGCAAATCATATTATATCTTACCATGAAACACAGAAATGAGATGCGATACCGCGTTTTAAGAAGCATTAGAACTCTATTGCTACGATACGTAGACATCTGCAAACGCTATTTCCTTTCAAGGAAGTGTCGCATTTACATTCATTTGAAGTGTAGACGAGGAATACATAACACTTCGCCAATCATATTATATCTTACCATGAAACATAGAAATGAGATACGATATCACGTTTTAAGAAGCACTAGAACTCTATCCCTACGATACGTAGACATCTGCAAACGCTACTTCCTTGCAAGGAAGTGTCGCATTTACATTCTGTTGAAGTGAATAATAGGTATACATAACACTTCGCAATGAATACTATACCTTGTCATGAAACGTAGAAATGAGATGCGATATCGCGTTTTAAGAAGCATTAGAATTCTATTGCTACGATACGTAGACATCTGCAAACGCTATTTCCTAGCAAGGAAATGTCGCATTTACAATCATTTGAAGTGTAGACGAGGAATACATAACACTTGGTAATGAATATTACATCTCATCATGAAACATAGAAATGAGATGCGATATCACGTTTTAAGAAGCATTAGAACTCTATTGCTACGATACGTAGACATCTACAAACGCCCTTTCCTAGCCAGGAAGAGTCGCGTTTACATTCATTTGAAATGTAGGCGAGGAGTACATAACACTTCGCAATGAATACTATACCTTGTCATGAAACGTAGAAATGAGATGCGATATCGCGTTTTAAGAAGCATTAGAACTCTATCCCTACGATACGTAGATATCTGCAAACGCTATGTCCTAGCAAGGAAGTGTCGCATTCACATTCTTTAGAAGTGAATGCGAGGTTTACATGACACTTGGCAATTAATATTATACCTTATGATGAAACATAGAGATGAGATGCGATATCGCGTTTTAAGAAGCATTAGAACACTATTGCTACGATACGTAGACATCTGCAATCGCTATTTCCTAGCAAGGAAGTGTCGCATTTACATTCTTTAGAAGTGAATGCGATGTTTACATGACACTTCGCAATGAATACTATACCTTATCAGGAAACGTAGAAATGAGATGCGATATCGCATTTTAAGAAGCATTAGAACTCTATTGCTACGATACGTAGACATCTGCAAACGCTATTTCCTAGCAAGGAAGTGTCGCATTTACATCCATTTGAATCGTAGAGGAGGAATGCATAACACTTCGCAATGAATATTATATCTTATCATGAAATATAGATATGAGATGCAATTTCTGGTTTTAAGAAGCATTTGAACTCTGTTGCCTCGATACGTAGACATCTGCAAACGCTATTTCCTTGCAAGGAAGTGTCGCATTTACATTCATTTGAAGTGTAGACGAGGAATACATAACACTTCGCAAATCATATTATATCTTACCATCAAACATAGAAATGAGATGCGATATCGCGTTTTAAGAATCATAAGAACTCTATTGCTACGATACGTAGACATCTGCAAACGCTATTTCCTTGCAAGGAAGGGTCGCATTGACATTCATTTGAATCGTAGACGAGGAATGCATAACACTTCGCAATGAATATTATATCTTACCATGAAACATAGAAATGAGATGCGATATCGCGTTCTAAGAAGCATTAGAACTATATTGCTACGATAGGTAGACATCTGCAAAGGCTATTTTCTTGCAAGGAAGTGTCGCATTTACTTTCATTTGAATCGTAGACGAGGAATGCATAACACTTCGCAATGAATAATATATCTTATCATGAAACATAGATATGAGATGCAATATCTCGTTTTAAGAAGCACTTGAACACTATTGCTTCGGTACGTAGACATCTGCAAACGCTATTCCCTTGCAAGGAAGTGTCGCATTTACATTCATTTGAAGTGTAGACGAGGAATACATAACACTTCGCAAATCATATTATATCTTACCATGAAACATAGAAATGAGATGCGATATCGCGTTTTAAGAAGCATTAGAACTCTATTGCTACGATACCTAGACATCTGCAGACGCTATTTCCTAGCAAGGAAGTGTCGCACTTACATTCAATTGAAGTGTAGACGAGGAATACTTGACACTTCTCAAATCATATTATATCTTACCATGAAACATAGTAATGAGATGCGATATCGCGTTTTATGGAGCATTAGAACTCTATTGCTACGATACGTAGGTATCTGCAAACGCTATTTCCTAGCAAGGAAGTGTCGCATTTACATCCATTTGAATCGTAGACGAGGAATGCGTAACACCTCGCAATGAATATTATATATTATCATGAAACATAAATATGCGATGCAATTTCTCGTTTTAAGAAGCATTTGAACTCTATTGCTTCGATACGTAGACATCTGCAAACGCTATTTCCTTGCAAGGAAGTGTCGCATTTACATTCATTTGAAGTGTAGACGAGGAATACATAACACTTCGCGAACCATATTATATCTTACCATGAAACATAGTAATGAGATGCGATATCGCGTTTTATGGAGCATTAGAACTCTATTGCTAGGATACGTAGACATCTGCAAACGCTATTTTCTAGCAAGGAAGGGTCGCATTTACATTCATTTGAAGTGTAGACGAGGAATACATAACACTTCGCAAATCATATTATATCACCACGAAACATAGAAATGAGATGCGATATCGCGTTTTAAGAAGCATTAGAACACTATTGCTACGATAGATAGACATTAGCAAGCGCTATTTCCTTGCAAGGAAGTGTCGCATATACATTCATTTGAAGTGTAGACGAGGAATACATAACACTTCGCAAATCATATTATATCTTAACATGAAACATAGAAATGAGATGCGATATCGCGTTTTAAGAAGCATTAGAAATCTATTGCTACGACACGTAGACATCTGCAAACGCTATTTCCTAGCGAGGAAGTGTCGCATACACATTCATTTGAAGTGTAGACGAGGAATACATAACACTTCGCAAATCATATTATATCTTACCATGAAACATAGAAATGAGATGCGATATCGCGTTTTAAGAACCTTAAGAACTCTATTGCTACGATACGTAGACATCTGCAAACGCTACTTCCTAGCAAGGAAGTTTCGCATTTACATCCATTTGAATCGTAGACGAGGAATGCATAACACCTCGCAATGAATATTATATATTATCATGAAACATAGATATGAGATGCAATTTCTCGTTTTAAGAAGCATTTGAACTCTATTTCTTCGATACGTAGACATCTGCAAACGCTATTTCCTTGCAAGGAAGTGTCGCATTTACATTCATTTGAAGTGTAGACGAGGAATACATAACACTTCGCAAATCATATTATATCTTACCATCAAACATAGAAATGAGATGCGATATCGCGTTTTAGGAATCATAAGAACTCTATTGCTACGATACGTAGACATCTGCAAACGCTATTTCCTTGCAAGGAAGGGTCGCATTTACATTCATTTGAATCGCAGACGAGGAATGCATAACACTTCGCAATGAATATTATATCTTACCATGAAACATAGAAATGAGATGCGATATCGTGTTTTAGGAAGCATTAGAACTCTATTGCTACGACAGGTAGACATCTGCAAACGCTATTTCCTTGCAAGGAAGTGTCGCATTTACATTCATTTGAAGTGAAGACGAGGAATACATGATACTTTGCAAATCATATTATATCTTATTATGAAACATAGAAATGAGATGCGATATCGCGTTTTAGGAAGCATTAGAACATTATTGTTACGATAGGTAGACATTTGCAAACGCTATTTCCTTGGAAGGAAGTGTCGCATTTACATTCATTTGAAGTGTAGACGAGGAAAACATAAAACTTCACAAATTATATTATATCTTACCATGAAACATAGAAATGAGATGCGATATCGCGTTGTATGAAGCATTAGAACTCTATTGCTACGATACGTAGACATCTGCAAACGCTATTTCCTTGCAAGGATGTGTCGCATTTACATTCATTTGAAGTGCAGACGAGGAATACATAAGACTTCGCAAATCATATTATATCTTACCCTGAAACATAGAAATGAGATGCGATATCGCGTTTTAAGAATCATAAGAACTCTATTGCTACGATACGTAGACATCTGCAAACGCTATTTCCTTGCACGGAAGTGTCGCATTTACATTCATTTGTAGTGTAGATGAGGAATACATAACACTTCGCAAATCATATTATACCTTACCATGAAACATAGAAATGAGATGCGATATCGCGTTTTAAGAAGCATTAGAACCCTACTGCTTCGATACGTAGACATCTGCAAACGCTATATCCTTGCAAGGAAGGGTCGCATTTACATTCATTTGAATCGTAGACGAGGAATGCATAACACTTGGCAATGAATATTATATCTTATCATGAAACATAGATATGAGATACAATATCTCGTTTTCAAAGCATTTGAACTCTATTGCTTCGATACGTAGACATCTGCAAACGTTATTTTCTTGCAAGGAACTGTCGCATTTACATTCATTTGAAGTGTAGACGAGGAATACATAACACTTCGCAAATCATATTATATCTTACCCTGAAACATAGAAATGAGATGCGATATCGCGTTTTAAGAGTCATAAGAACTCTATTGCTACGATACGTAGACATCTGCAAACGCTGTTTCCTTGCAAGGAAGTGTCGCATTTACATTCATTTGAATCGTAGACGAGGAATGCATAACGCTTCGCAATGAATATTATATCTTACCATGAAACATAGAAATGAGATGCGATATCGCGTTCTAAGAAGCATTAGAACTCTATTGCTACGATAGGTAGACATCTGCAAACGCTATATCCTTGCATTCATGTGTCGCATTTACATTCATTTGAAATGTAGACGAGGAATACATAACACTTCGCAAATCATATTATATCTTACCATGAAACATAGAAATGAGATGCGATATCGCGATTTAAGAAGCATTAGAACCCTATTGCTACGATACCTAGACATCTGCAGACGCTGTTTCTTAGCAAGGAAGTGCCGCATTTACATTCATTTGAAGTGTAGACGAGGAATACATAACACATCGCAAATCATATTATATCTTACCATGAAGCATAGAAATGAGATGCGATATCGCGTTTTAAGAAGCATTAGAACTCTATTGCTACGATACCTAGACATCTGCAGACGCTATTTCCTAGCAAGGAAGTGTCGCATTTACATTCATTTGAAGTGTAGACGAGGAATACATAATACTTCGCAAATCATATTATATCTTACCATGAAACATAGAAATGGGATGCGATAGCGCGTTTTAAGAAGCATTGGAACTCTATTCCTTCGATACGTAGACATCTGCAAACGCTACTTCCTTGCA
This sequence comes from Xylocopa sonorina, assembly GCF_050948175.1. Lineage (NCBI taxonomy): Eukaryota > Metazoa > Arthropoda > Insecta > Hymenoptera > Apidae > Xylocopa > Xylocopa sonorina. The sequence continues at coordinate 1,431,025 of NC_135202.1, read as the reverse complement.
AGGAAGTGTCGCATTTAAATTCATTTGAAGTGTAGACGAGGAATACATAACACTTCGCAAATCATATTATATCTTACCATGAAGCATATAAATGAGATGCGATATCGCGTTTTAAGAAGCATTAGAACTCTATTGCTACGATACGTAGACATCTACAAACGCTATTTCCTTGCAAGGAAGTGTCGCATTTACATTCATTTGAATCGTAGACGAGGAATGCATAACACTTCGCAGTGAATATTATACCTTACCATGAAACATAGAAATGAGATGCGATATCGCGTTCTAAGAAGCATTAGAACTCTATTGCTACGATACGTAGACATCTGCAAACGCTATTTCCTAGCAAGGAAGTGTCGCATTTACATCCATTTGAATCGTAGAGGAGGAATGCATAACACTTCGCAATGAATATTATATCTTATCATGAAACATAGATATGAGATGCAATTTCTGGTTTTAAGAAGCATTTGAACTCTATTGCTTCGATATGTAGACATCTGCGAACGCTATTTCCTTGCAAGGAAGTGTCGCATTTACATTCATTTGAAGTGTAGACGAGGAATACACAACACTTCGCAAATCATATTATATCTTACCATCAAACATAGAAATGAGATGCGATATCGCGTTTTAAGAATCATAAGAACTCTATTGCTACGATACGTAGACATCTACAAACGCTATTTCCTTGCAAGGAAGTGTCGCATTTACATTCATTTGGATCGTAGACGAGGAATGCATAACACTTCGCAATGAATATTATATCTTACCATGAAACATAGAAATGAGATGCGATATCGCGTTCTAAGAAGCATTAGAACTCTATTGCTACGATAGGTAGACATCTGCAAACGCTATATCCTTGCATTCATGTGTCGCATTTACATTCATTTGAAATGTAAACGAGGAATACATAACACTTCGCAAATCATATTATATCTTACCATGAAACATAGAAATGAGATGCGATATCGCGTTTTAAGAAGCATTAGAACCCTATTGCTACGATACCTAGACATCTGCAGACGCTGTTTCTTAGCAAGGAAGTGTCGCATTTACATTCATTTGAAGTGTAGACGAGGAATACATAACACATCGCAAATCATATTATATCTTACCATGAAGCATAGAAATGAGATGCGATATCGCGTTTTAAGAAGCATTAGAACTCTATTGCTACGATACCTAGACATCTGCAGACGCTATTTCCTTGCAAGGAAGTGTCGCATTTACATTCATTTGAAGTGCAGACGAGGAATACATAACACTTCGCAAATCATATTATATCTTACTCTGAAAAATAGAAATGAGATGCGATATCGCGTTTTAAGAATCATAAGAACTCTATTGCTACGATACGTAGACATCTGCAAACGCTATTTCCTTGCGAGGAAGTGTCGCATTTACATTCATTTGGATCGTAGACGAGGAATGCATAACACTTCGCAATGAATATTATATCTTACCATGAAACATAGAAATGAGATGCGATATCGCGTTCTAAGAAGCATTAGAACTCTATTGCTACGATAGGTAGACATCTGCAAACGCTATTTCCTTGCAAGCATGTGTCGCATTTACATTCATTTGAAGTGTAGACGAGGAATACATAACACTTCGCAAATCATATTATATCTTACCATGAAACATAGAAATGGGATGCGATATCGCGTTTTAAGAAGCATTAGAACTCTATTGCTACGATACCTAGACATCTGCAGACGCTATTTCCTAGCAAGGAAGTGTCGCATTTACATTCATTTGAAGTGTAGGCGAGGAATACATAACACTTTGCAAATCATATTATATCTTACCATGACACATAGAAATGAGATGCGATATCGCGTTTTAAGAAGCATTAGAGCTCTATTGCTACGATACCTAGACATCTGCAGACGCTATTTCCAAGCAAGGAAGTGTCGCATTTACATTCATTTGAAGTGTAGACGAGGAATACATAACACTTCGCAAATCATATTATATCTTACCATGAAACATAGAAATGGGATGCGATACCGCGTTTTAAGAAGCATTAGAACTCTATTGCGACGATACCTAGACATCTGCAGACGATATTTCCTAGCAAGGAAGTGTCGCATTTACATTCATTTGAAGTGTAGACGAGGAATACATAATACTTCGCAAATCATATTATGTCTTACCATGAATCATAGAAATGGAATGCGATATCGCATTTTAAGAAGCATTAGAACTCTATTGCTACGATACATAGACATCTGCAGACGCTATTTCCTTGCAAGGAAGTGTCGCATTTACATTCATTTGAAGTGTAGACGAGGAATACATAATACTTCGCAAATCATATTATATCTTACCATGAAACATAGAAATGGGATGCGATATCGCGTTTTAAGAAGCATTGGAACTCTATTCCTTCGATACGTAGACATCTGCAAACGCTACTTCCTTGCAAGGAAGTGTCGCATTTAAATTCACTTGATGTGTAGACGAGGAATACACAGCACTTCGCAAATCATATTATGTCTTACTATGAAACATAGAAATGAGATGCGATATCGCGTTTTAAGAAGCATTAGAACACGATTGCTACGATAGGTAGACATTTGCAAACGCTATTTCCTTGCAAGGAATTGTCGCATTTACATTCATTTGAAGTGTAGACGAGGAATACATAACACTTCGCAAATCATATTATATCTTACCCTGAAACATAGAAATGAGATGCGATATCGCGTTTTAAGAATCATAAGAACTCTATTGCTACGATACGTAGACATCTGCAAACGCTATTTCCTAGCAAGGAAGTGTCGCATTTACATCCATTTGAATCGTAGAGGAGGAATGCATAACACTTCGCAATGAATATTATATCTTATCATGAAACATAGATATGAGATGCAATTTCTGGTTTTAAGAAGCATTTGAACTCTAGTGTTTCGATACGTAGACATCTGCAAACGCTATTTCCTTGCAAGGAAGTGTCGCATTTACATTCATTTCAAGTGTAGACGAGGAATACATAACACTTCGCAAATCATATTATATCTTACCCTGAAACATAGAAATGAGATGCGATATCGCGTTTTAAGAATCATAAGAACTCTATTGCTACGATACGTAGACATCTGTAGACGATATTTCCTAGCAAGGAAGTGTCGCATTTACATTCATTTGAAGTGTAGACGAGGAATACATAATACTTCGCAAATCATATTATGTCTTACCATGAAACATAGAAATTAGATGCGATATCGCATTTTAGGAAGCATTAGAACATTATTGCTACGATAGGTAGACATTTGCAAACGCTATTTCCTTGCAAGGAACTGTCGCATTTACATTCATTTGAAGTGTAGACGAGGAATACATAACACTTCGCAAATCATATTATATCTTACCATGAAACATAGAAATGAGATGCGATATCGCGTTTTAAGAAGCATTAGAACATTATTGCTACGATAGGTAGACTTTTGCAGACGCTACTTCCTTGCAAGGAAGTGTCGCATTTACATTCATTTGAAGTGTAGACGAGGAACGCATAACACTTCGCAATGAATATTATATCTTATCAGGAAACATAGATATGAGATGCAATTTCTGGTTTTAAGAAGCATTTGAACTCTATTGCTTCGATACGTAGACATCTGCAAACGCTACTTCCTTGCAAGGAAGTGTCGCATTTACATTCATTTGAAGTGTAGGGGAGGAATACATAACACTTCGCAAATCATATTATATCCTACCATGAAACATAGAAATTAGATGCGATATCGCATTTTAGGAAGCATTAGAACACTATTGCTACGATAGGTAGACATTTGCAAACGCTATTTCCTTGCAAGGAACTGTCGCATTTACATTCATTTGAAGTGTAGACGAGGAATACATAACACTTCGCAAATCATATTATATCTTACCATGAAACATAGAAATGAGATGCGATATCGCGTTTTAAGAAGCATTAGAACATTATTGCTACGATAGGTAGACTTTTGCAGACGCTATTTCCTTGCAAGGAAGTGTCGCATTTACATTCATTTGAAGTGTAGACGAGGAATACAAAACACTTCGCAAATCATATTATATCTTACCATGAAACATAGAAATGAGATGCGATATCGCGTTTTAAGAAGCATTAGAACTCTATTGCTAAGATACGTAGACATCTGCAAACGCTATTTCCAAGCGAGGAAGTGTCGCATTTACATCCATTCGAATCGTAGACGAGGAACGCATAACACTTCGCAATGAATATTATATCTTATCAGGAAACATAGATATGAGATGCAATTTCTGGTTTTAAGAAGCATTTGAACTCTATTGCTTCGATACGTAGACATCTGCAAACGCTACTTCCTTGCAAGGAAGTGTCGCATTTACATTCATTTGAAGTGTAGGGGAGGAATACATAACACTTCGCAAATCATATTATATCCTACCATGAAACATAGAAATGAGATGCGATATCGCGTTTTAAGGAGCATTAGAACTCTATTGATACGATATCTAGACATCTGCAGACGATATTTCCTAGCAAGGAAGTGGCGCATTTACATTCATTTGAAGTGTAGATGAGGAATACATAATACTTCGCAAATCATATTATATCTTACCATGAAACATAGAAATGGGATGCGATATCGCGCTTTAAGAAGCATTGGAACTCTATTCCTTCGATACGTAGACATCTGCAAACGCTACTTCCTTGCAAGGAAGTGTCGCATTTAAATTCATTTGAAGTGTAGACGAGGAATACACAGCACTTCGCAAATCATATTATATCTTACTATGAAACATAGAAATGAGATGCGATATCGCGTTTTAAGAAGCATTAGAACACTATTGCTACGATACGTAGACATGTGCAAACGCTATTTCCTTGCAAGCAACTGTCGCATTTACATTCATTTGAAGTGTAGACGAGGAATACATAACACTTCGCAAATCATATTATATATTACCCTGAAACATAGAAATGAGATGCGATATCGCGATTTAAGAAGCATTAGAACCCTATTGCTACGATACCTAGACATCTGCAGACGCTGTTTCTTAGCAAGGAAGTGCCGCATTTACATTCATTTGAAGTGTAGACGAGGAATACATAACACATCGCAAATCATATTATATCTTACCATGAAGCATAGAAATGAGATGCGATATCGCGTTTTAAGAAGCATTAGAACTCTATTGCTACGATACCTAGACATCTGCAGACGCTATTTCCTAGCAAGGAAGTGTCGCATTTACATTCATTTGAAGTGTAGACGAGGAATACATAAAACTTCGCAAATCATATTATATCTTACCATGAAACATAGAAATGGGATGCGATATCGCGTTTTAAGAAGCATTGGAACTCTATTCCTTCGATACGTAGACATCTGCAAACGCTACTTCCTTGCAAGGAAGTGTCGCATTTAAATTCATTTGAAGTGTAGACGAGGAATACATAACACTTCGCAAATCATATTATATCTTACCATGAAGCATATAAATGAGATGCGATATCGCGTTTTAAGAAGCATTAGAACTCTATTGCTACGATACGTAGACATCTACAAACGCTATTTCCTTGCAAGGAAGTGTCGCATTTACATTCATTTGAATCGTAGACGAGGAATGCATAACACTTCGCAGTGAATATTATACCTTACCATGAAACATAGAAATGAGATGCGATATCGCGTTCTAAGAAGCATTAGAACTCTATTGCTACGATACGTAGACATCTGCAAACGCTATTTCCTAGCAAGGAAGTGTCGCATTTACATCCATTTGAATCGTAGAGGAGGAATGCGTAACACTTCGCAATGAATATTATATCTTATCATGAAACATAGATATGAGATGCAATTTCTGGTTTTAAGAAGCATTTGAACTCTATTGCTTCGATATGTAGACATCTGCGAACGCTATTTCCTTGCAAGGAAGTGTCGCATTTACATTCATTTGAAGTGTAGACGAGGAATACACAACACTTCGCAAATCATATTATATCTTACCATCAAACATAGAAATGAGATGCGATATCGCGTTTTAAGAATCATAAGAACTCTATTGCTACGATACGTAGACATCTACAAACGCTATTTCCTTGCAAGGAAGTGTCGCATTTACATTCATTTGGATCGTAGACGAGGAATGCATAACACTTCGCAATGAATATTATATCTTACCATGAAACATAGAAATGAGATGCGATATCGCGTTCTAAGAAGCATTAGAACTCTATTGCTACGATAGGTAGACATCTGCAAACGCTATATCCTTGCATTCATGTGTCGCATTTACATTCATTTGAAATGTAAACGAGGAATACATAACACTTCGCAAATCATATTATATCTTACCATGAAACATAGAAATGAGATGCGATATCGCGTTTTAAGAAGCATTAGAACCCTATTGCTACGATACCTAGACATCTGCAGACGCTGTTTCTTAGCAAGGAAGTGTCGCATTTACATTCATTTGAAGTGTAGACGAGGAATACATAACACATCGCAAATCATATTATATCTTACCATGAAGCATAGAAATGAGATGCGATATCGCGTTTTAAGAAGCATTAGAACTCTATTGCTACGATACCTAGACATCTGCAGACGCTATTTCCTTGCAAGGAAGTGTCGCATTTACATTCATTTGAAGTGCAGACGAGGAATACATAACACTTCGCAAATCATATTATATCTTACTCTGAAACATAGAAATGAGATGCGATATCGCGTTTTAAGAATCATAAGAACTCTATTGCTACGATACGTAGACATCTGCAAACGCTATTTCCTTGCGAGGAAGTGTCGCATTTACATTCATTTGGATCGTAGACGAGGAATGCATAACACTTCGCAATGAATATTATATCTTACCATGAAACATAGAAATGAGATGCGATATCGCGTTCTAAGAAGCATTAGAACTCTATTGCTACGATAGGTAGACATCTGCAAACGCTATTTCCTTGCAAGCATGTGTCGCATTTACATTCATTTGAAGTGTAGACGAGGAATACATAACACTTCGCAAATCATATTATATCTTACCATGAAACATAGAAATGGGATGCGATATCGCGTTTTAAGAAGCATTAGAACTCTATTGCTACGATACCTAGACATCTGCAGACGCTATTTCCTAGCAAGGAAGTGTCGCATTTACATTCATTTGAAGTGTAGGCGAGGAATACATAACACTTTGCAAATCATATTATATCTTACCATGACACATAGAAATGAGATGCGATATCGCGTTTTAAGAAGCATTAGAGCTCTATTGCTACGATACCTAGACATCTGCAGACGCTATTTCCAAGCAAGGAAGTGTCGCATTTACATTCATTTGAAGTGTAGACGAGGAATACATAACACTTCGCAAATCATATTATATCTTACCATGAAACATAGAAATGGGATGCGATACCGCGTTTTAAGAAGCATTAGAACTCTATTGCGACGATACCTAGACATCTGCAGACGATATTTCCTAGCAAGGAAGTGTCGCATTTACATTCATTTGAAGTGTAGACGAGGAATACATAATACTTCGCAAATCATATTATGTCTTACCATGAATCATAGAAATGGAATGCGATATCGCATTTTAAGAAGCATTAGAACTCTATTGCTACGATACATAGACATCTGCAGACGCTATTTCCTTGCAAGGAAGTGTCGCATTTACATTCATTTGAAGTGTAGACGAGGAATACATAATACTTCGCAAATCATATTATATCTTACCATGAAACATAGAAATGGGATGCGATATCGCGTTTTAAGAAGCATTGGAACTCTATTCCTTCGATACGTAGACATCTGCAAACGCTACTTCCTTGCAAGGAAGTGTCGCATTTAAATTCATTTGATGTGTAGACGAGGAATACACAGCACTTCGCAAATCATATTATGTCTTACTATGAAACATAGAAATGAGATGCGATATCGCGTTTTAAGAAGCATTAGAACACGATTGCTACGATAGGTAGACATTTGCAAACGCTATTTCCTTGCAAGGAATTGTCGCATTTACATTCATTTGAAGTGTAGACGAGGAATACATAACACTTCGCAAATCATATTATATCTTACCCTGAAACATAGAAATGAGATGCGATATCGCGTTTTAAGAATCATAAGAACTCTATTGCTACGATACGTAGACATCTGCAAACGCTATTTCCTAGCAAGGAAGTGTCGCATTTACATCCATTTGAATCGTAGAGGAGGAATGCATAACACTTCGCAATGAATATTATATCTTATCATGAAACATAGATATGAGATGCAATTTCTGGTTTTAAGAAGCATTTGAACTCTAGTGTTTCGATACGTAGACATCTGCAAACGCTATTTCCTTGCAAGGAAGTGTCGCATTTACATTCATTTCAAGTGTAGACGAGGAATACATAACACTTCGCAAATCATATTATATCTTACCCTGAAACATAGAAATGAGATGCGATATCGCGTTTTAAGAATCATAAGAACTCTATTGCTACGATACGTAGACATCTGTAGACGATATTTCCTAGCAAGGAAGTGTCGCATTTACATTCATTTGAAGTGTAGACGAGGAATACATAATACTTCGCAAATCATATTATGTCTTACCATGAAACATAGAAATTAGATGCGATATCGCATTTTAGGAAGCATTAGAACATTATTGCTACGATAGGTAGACATTTGCAAACGCTATTTCCTTGCAAGGAACTGTCGCATTTACATTCATTCGAAGTGTAGACGAGGAATACATAACACTTCGCAAATCATATTATATCCTACCATGAAACATAGAAATTAGATGCGATATCGCATTTTAGGAAGCATTAGAACACTATTGCTACGATAGGTAGACATTTGCAAACGCTATTTCCTTGCAAGGAACTGTCGCATTTACATTCATTTGAAGTGTAGACGAGGAATACATAACACTTCGCAAATCATATTATATCTTACCATGAAACATAGAAATGAGATGCGATATCGCGTTTTAAGAAGCATTAGAACATTATTGCTACGATAGGTAGACTTTTGCAGACGCTATTTCGTTGCAAGGAAGTGTCGCATTTACATTCATTTGAAGTGTAGACGAGGAATACATAACACTTCGCAAATCATATTATATCTTACCATGAAACATAGAAATGAGATGCGATATCGCGTTTTAAGAAGCATTAGAACTCTATTGCTAAGATACGTAGACATCTGCAAACGCTATTTCCAAGCGAGGAAGTGTCGCATTTACATCCATTCGAATCGTAGACGAGGAACGCATAACACTTCGCAATGAATATTATATCTTATCAGGAAACATAGATATGAGATGCAATTTCTGGTTTTAAGAAGCATTTGAACTCTATTGCTTCGATACGTAGACATCTGCAAACGCTACTTCCTTGCAAGGAAGTGTCGCATTTACATTCATTTGAAGTGTAGGGGAGGAATACATAACACTTCGCAAATCATATTATATCCTACCATGAAACATAGAAATGAGATGCGATATCGCGTTTTAAGGAGCATTAGAACTCTATTGATACGATATCTAGACATCTGCAGACGATATTTCCTAGCAAGGAAGTGGCGCATTTACATTCATTTGAAGTGTAGATGAGGAATACATAATACTTCGCAAATCATATTATATCTTACCATGAAACATAGAAATGGGATGCGATATCGCGTTTTAAGAAGCATTGGAACTCTATTCCTTCGATACGTAGACATCTGCAAACGCTACTTCCTTGCAAGGAAGTGTCGCATTTAAATTCATTTGATGTGTAGACGAGGAATACACAGCACTTCGCAAATCATATTATGTCTTACTATGAAACATAGAAATGAGATGCGATATCGCGTTTTAAGAAGCATTAGAACACGATTGCTACGATAGGTAGACATTTGCAAACGCTATTTCCTTGCAAGGAATTGTCGCATTTACATTCATTTGAAGTGTAGACGAGGAATACATAACACTTCGCAAATCATATTATATCTTACCCTGAAACATAGAAATGAGATGCGATATCGCGTTTTAAGAATCATAAGAACTCTATTGCTACGATACGTAGACATCTGCAAACGCTATTTCCTAGCAAGGAAGTGTCGCATTTACATCCATTTGAATCGTAGAGGAGGAATGCATAACACTTCGCAATGAATATTATATCTTATCATGAAACATAGATATGAGATGCAATTTCTGGTTTTAAGAAGCATTTGAACTCTAGTGTTTCGATACGTAGACATCTGCAAACGCTATTTCCTTGCAAGGAAGTGTCGCATTTACATTCATTTCAAGTGTAGACGAGGAATACATAACACTTCGCAAATCATATTATATCTTACCCTGAAACATAGAAATGAGATGCGATATCGCGTTTTAAGAATCATAAGAACTCTATTGCTACGATACGTAGACATCTGTAGACGATATTTCCTAGCAAGGAAGTGTCGCATTTACATTCATTTGAAGTGTAGACGAGGAATACATAATACTTCGCAAATCATATTATGTCTTACCATGAAACATAGAAATTAGATGCGATATCGCATTTTAGGAAGCATTAGAACATTATTGCTACGATAGGTAGACATTTGCAAACGCTATTTCCTTGCAAGGAACTGTCGCATTTACATTCATTTGAAGTGTAGACGAGGAATACATAACACTTCGCAAATCATATTATATCCTACCATGAAACATAGAAATTAGATGCGATATCGCATTTTAGGAAGCATTAGAACACTATTGCTACGATAGGTAGACATTTGCAAACGCTATTTCCTTGCAAGGAACTGTCGCATTTACATTCATTTGAAGTGTAGACGAGGAATACATAACACTTCGCAAATCATATTATATCTTACCATGAAACATAGAAATGAGATGCGATATCGCGTTTTAAGAAGCATTAGAACATTATTGCTACGATAGGTAGACTTTTGCAGACGCTATTTCGTTGCAAGGAAGTGTCGCATTTACATTCATTTGAAGTGTAGACGAGGAATACATAACACTTCGCAAATCATATTATATCTTACCATGAAACATAGAAATGAGATGCGATATCGCGTTTTAAGAAGCATTAGAACTCTATTGCTAAGATACGTAGACATCTGCAAACGCTATTTCCAAGCGAGGAAGTGTCGCATTTACATCCATTCGAATCGTAGACGAGGAACGCATAACACTTCGCAATGAATATTATATCTTATCAGGAAACATAGATATGAGATGCAATTTCTGGTTTTAAGAAGCATTTGAACTCTATTGCTTCGATACGTAGACATCTGCAAACGCTACTTCCTTGCAAGGAAGTGTCGCATTTACATTCATTTGAAGTGTAGGGGAGGAATACATAACACTTCGCAAATCATATTATATCCTACCATGAAACATAGAAATGAGATGCGATATCGCGTTTTAAGGAGCATTAGAACTCTATTGATACGATATCTAGACATCTGCAGACGATATTTCCTAGCAAGGAAGTGGCGCATTTACATTCATTTGAAGTGTAGATGAGGAATACATAATACTTCGCAAATCATATTATATCTTACCATGAAACATAGAAATGGGATGCGATATCGCGCTTTAAGAAGCATTGGAACTCTATTCCTTCGATACGTAGACATCTGCAAACGCTACTTCCTTGCAAGGAAGTGTCGCATTTAAATTCATTTGAAGTGTAGACGAGGAATACACAGCACTTCGCAAATCATATTATATCTTACTATGAAACATAGAAATGAGATGCGATATCGCGTTTTAAGAAGCATTAGAACACTATTGCTACGATACGTAGACATGTGCAAACGCTATTTCCTTGCAAGCAACTGTCGCATTTACATTCATTTGAAGTGTAGACGAGGAATACATAACACTTCGCAAATCATATTATATATTACCCTGAAACATAGAAATGAGATGCGATATCGCGTTTTTAGAATCATAAGAACTCTATTGCTACGATACGTAGACATCTGCAGACGCTATTTCCTAGCAAGGAAGTGTCGCATTTACATTCATTTGAAGTGTAGACGAGGAATACATGACACTTCGCAAATCATATTATATTTTACCATGAAACGTAGAAATGAGATGCGATATCGCGTTTTAAGAAGCATTAGAACTCTATTGCTACGATACGTAGACATCTGCAAACGCTATTTTCTAGCAAGGAAGTGTCGCATTTACATCCATTTGAATCGTAGACGAGGAATTCATAACACTTCGCAATGAATATTATATCTTATCATGAAACATAGATATGAGATGCAATTTCTGGTTTTAAGGAGGATTTGAACTCTATTGCTTCGATACGTAGACATCTGCAAACTCTATTTCCTTGCAAGGAAGTGTCGCATTTACATTCATTTGAAGTGTAGACGAGGAATACATAACACTTGGCAAATCATATTATATCTTCCCATGAAACATAGAAATGAGATGCGATATCGCGTTTTAAGAAGCATTAGAACTCTATTGCTACGATACCTAGACATCTGCAGACGCTATTTCCTAGCAAGGAAGTGTCGCATTTACATTCATTTGAAGTGTAGACGAGGAATACATGACACTTCGCAAATCATATTATATCTTACCATGAAACATAGAAATAAGATGCGATATCGCGTTTTAAGAAGCATTAGAACTCTATTGCTACGATACCTAGACATCTGCAGACGCTATTTTCTAGCAAGGAAGTGTCGCATTTACATTCATTTGAAGTGTAGATGAGGAATACATAATACTTCGCAAATCATATTATATCTTACCATGAAACATAGAAATGGGATGCGATATCGCGTTTTAAGAAGCATTGGAACTCTATTCCTTCGATACGTAGACATCTGCAAACGCTACTTCCTTGCAAGGAAGTGTCGCATTTAAATTCATTTGAAGTGTAGACGAGGAATACACAGCACTTCGCAAATCATAATATATCTTACTATGAAACATAGAAATGAGATGCGATATCGCGTTTTAAGAAGCATTAGAACACTATTGCTACGATAGGTAGACATGTGCAAACGCTATTTCCTTGCAAGCAACTGTCGCATTTACATTCATTTGAAGTGTAGACAAGGAATACACAGCACTTCGCAAATCATATTATATCTTACCATGAAACATAGAAATGAGATGCGATATCGCGTTTTAAGAAGCATTAGAACACTATTGCTACGATAGGTAGACATTTGCAAACGCTATTTCCTTGCAAGGGACTGTCGCATTTACATTCATTTGGAGTGTAGACGAGGAATACATAACACTTCGCAAATCATATTAAATCTTACCATGAAACATAGAAATGGGATGCGATATCGCGTTTTAAGAAGCATTGGAACTCTATTCCTTCGATTCGTATACATCTGCAAACGCTACTTCCTTGCAAGGAAGTGTCGCATTTAAATTCATTTGAAGTGTAGACGAGGAATACACAGCACTTCGCAAATCATATTATATCTTACTATGAAACATAGAAATGAGATGCGATATCGCGTTTTAAGAAGCATTAGAACACTATTGCTACGATAGGTAGAAATGTGCAAACGCTATTTCCTTGCAAGCAAATGTCGCATTTACATTCATTTGAAGTGTAGACGAGGAATACATAACACTTCGCAAATCATATTATATCTTACCATGAAACATAGAAATGAGATGCGATATCGCGTTTTAAGAAGCATTAGAACACTATTGCAACGATACGTAGACATCTGCAAACGCTACTTCCTTGCAAGGAAGTGTCGCATTTAAATTCATTTGAAGTGTGGACGAGGAATACACAGCACTTCGCAAGTCATATTATATCTTACCATGAAACATAGAAATGAGATGCGATATCGCGTTTTAAGAAGCATTAGAACACTATTGCTACGGTTGGTAGACATTTGCAAACGCTATTTCCTTGCAAGGAACTGTCGCATTTACATTCATGTGGAGTGTAGACGAGGAATACATAACACTTCGCAAATCATATTATATCTTACCATGAAACATAGAAATGAGATGCGATATCGCGTTTTAAGAAGCATTAGAACACTATTGCTACGATAGGTAGACTTTTGCAGACGCTATTTCCTTGCAAGGAAGTGTCGCATTTACATTCATTTGAAGTGTAGGCGAGGAATACATAACACTTCGCAATGAATATTATATCTTATCATGAAACATAGATATGAGATGCAATTCCTGGTTTTAAGAAGCATTTGAACTCTATTGCTTCGATACGTAGACATCTGCAAACACTATTTCCTAACAAGGAAGTGTCGCATTTACATTCATTTGAAGTGTATACGAGGAATACATAACACTTCGCAAATCATATTATATCTTACACTGAAACATAGAAATGAGATGCGATATCGCGTTTTAAGAATCATAAGAACTCTATTGCTACGATACGTAGACATCTGCAAACGCTATTTCCTAGCAAGGAAGTGTCGCATTTACATCCATTTGAATCGTACACGAGGAATGCATAACACTTCGCAATGAATATTATATCTCATCATGAAACATAGATATGAGATGCAATTTCTGGTTTTAAGAAGCATTTGAACTCTATTGCTTCGATACGTAGACATCTGCAAACGCTATTTCCTTGCAAGGAAGTGTCGCATTACATTCATTTGAAGTGTAGACGAGGAATACATAACACTTCGCAAATCATATTATATCTTACCCTGAAACATAGAAATGAGATGCGATATCGCGTTTTTAGAATCATAAGAACTCTATTGCTACGATACGTAGACATCTGCAGACGTTATTTTCTAGCAAGGAAGTGTCGCATTTACATTCATTTGAAGTGTAGACGAGGAATACATAACACTTCGCAAATCATATTATATCTTACCATGAAACATAGAAATGAGATGCGATATCGCGTTTTAAGAAGCATAAGAACTCTATTGCTACGATACCTAGACATCTGCAGACGCTATTTCCTAGCAAGGAAGTGTCGCATTTACATTCATTTGAAGTGTAGACGAGGAATACATAATACTTCGCAAATCATATTATATCTTACCATGAAACATAGAAATGGGATGCGATATCGCGTTTTAAGAAGCATTTGGACTCTATTGCTTCGGTACGTAGACATCTGCAAACGCTATTTCCTTGCAAGGAAGTGTCGCATTTACATTCATTTGAAGTGTAGACGAGGAATACACAACACTTCGCAAATCATATTATATTTTACC
The DNA here is from genome assembly GCF_050948175.1 of Xylocopa sonorina. Classification (NCBI taxonomy): domain Eukaryota; kingdom Metazoa; phylum Arthropoda; class Insecta; order Hymenoptera; family Apidae; genus Xylocopa; species Xylocopa sonorina. The sequence continues at coordinate 1,415,810 of NC_135202.1, read as the reverse complement.
ATGAAACGTAGAAATGAGATGCGATATCGCGTTTTAAGAAGCAATGGAACTCTATTGCTACGATACCTAGACATCTGCAGATGCTATTTTCTAGCAAGGAAGTGTCGCATTTACATTCATTTGAAGTGTAGACGAGGAATACATAACACTTCGCAAATCATATTATATCTTACCATGAAACATAGAAATGAGATGCGATATCGCGTTTTAAGAAGCATTAGAACCCTATTGCTACGATACCTAGACATCTGCAGACGATATTTCCTAGCAAGGAAGTGTCGCATTTACATTCATTTGAAGTGTAGATGAGGAATACATAATACTTCGCAAATCATATTATATCTTACCATGAAACATAGAAATGGGATGCGATATCGCGTTTTAAGAAGCATTGGAACTTTATTCCTTCGATACGTAGACATCTGCAAACGCTACTTCCTTGCAAGGAAGTGTCGCATTTAAATTCATTTGAAGTGTAGACGAGGAATACACAGCACTTCGCAAATCATATTATATCTTACTATGAAACATAGAAATGAGATGCGATATCGCGTTTTAAGAAGCATTAGAACACTATTGCTACGATAGGTAGACATGTGCAAACGCTATTTCCTTGCAAGCAAATGTCGCATTTACATTCATTTGAAGTGTAGACGAGGAATACATAACACTTCGCAAATCATATTATATCTTACCATGAAACATAGAAATGAGATGCGATATCGCGTTTTAAGAAGCATTAGAACTCTATTGCTACGATACGTAGACATCTGCAAACGCTATTTTCTAGCAAGGAAGTGTCGCATTTACATCCATTTGAATCGTAGACGAGGAATTCATAACACTTCGCAATGAATATTATATCTTATCATGAAACATAGATATGAGATGCAATTTCTGGTTTTAAGGAGCATTTGAACACTATTGCTTCGATACGTAGACATCTGCAAACGCTATTTCCTTGCAAGGAAGTGTCGCATTTACATTCATTTGAAGTGTAGACGAGGAATACATAACACTTGGCAAATCATATTATATCTTCCCATGAAACATAGAAATGAGATGCGATATCGCGTTTTTAGAATCATAAGAACTCTATTGCTACGATACGTAGCCATCTGCAGACGCTATTTCCTAGCAAGGAAGTGTCGCATTTACATTCATTTGAAGTGTAGACGAGGAATACATGACACTTCGCAAATCATATTATATTTTACCATGAAACGTAGAAATGAGATGCGATATCGCGTTTTAAGAAGCATTAGTACTCTATTGCTACGATACGTAGACATCTGCAAACGCTATTTTCTAGCAAGGAAGTGTCGCATTTACATCCATTTGAATCGTAGACGAGGAATTCATAACACTTCACAATGAATATTATATCTTACCATGAAACATAGAAATGGGATGCGATGTCGCGTTTTAAGAAGCATTTGGACTCTATTGCTTCGATACGTAGACATCTGCAAACGCTATTTCCTTGCAAGGAAGTGTCGCATTTACATTCATTTGAAGTGTAGACGAGGAATACATAACACTTCGCAAAACATATTATATCTTACCCTGAAACATAGAAATGAGATGCGATATCGCGTTTTTAGAATCATAAGAACTCTATTGCTACGATACGTAGACATCTGCAGACGCTATTTCCTAGCAAGGAAGTGTCGCATTTACATTCATTTGAAGTGTAGACGAGGAATACATGACACTTCGCAAATCATATTATATTTTACCATGAAACGTAGAAATGAGATGCGATATCGCGTTTTAAGAAGCATTAGAACTCTATTGCTACGATACCTAGACATCTGCAGACGCTATTTTCTAGCAAGGAAGTGTCGCATTTACATTCATTTGAAGTGTAGACGAGGAATACATAACACTTCGCAAATCATATTATATCTTACCATGAAACATAGAAATGAGATGCGATATCGCGTTTTAAGAAGCATTAGAACTCTATTGCTACGATACCTAGACATCTGCAGACGATATTTCCTAGCAAGGAAGTGTCGCATTTACATTCATTTGAAGTGTAGATGAGGAATACATAATACTTCGCAAATCATATTATATCTTACCATGAAACATAGAAATGGGATGCGATATCGCGTTTTAAGAAGCATTGGAACTCTATTCCTTCGATACGTAGACATCTGCAAACGCTACTTCCTTGCAAGGAAGTGTCGCATTTAAATTCATTTGAAGTGTAGACGAGGAATACACAGCACTTCGCAAATCATATTGTATCTTACTATGAAACATAGAAATGAGATGCGATATCGCGTTTTAAGAAGCATTAGAACACTATCGCTACGATAGGTAGACATGTGCAAACGCTATTTCCTTGCAAGCAACTGTCGCATTTACATTCATTTGAAGTGTAGACGAGGAATACATAACACTTCGCAAATCATATTATATCTTACCATGAAACATAGAAATGAGATGCGATATCGCGTTTTAAGAAGCATTAGAACACTATTGCAACGATACGTAGACATCTGCAAACGCTACTTCCTTGCAAGGAAGTGTCGCATTTAAATTCATTTGAAGTGTGGACGAGGAATACACAGCACTTCGCAAATCATATTATATCTTACCATGAAACATAGAAATGAGATGCGATATCGCGTTTTAAGAAGCATTAGAACACTATTGCTACGATAGGTAGACATTTGCAAACGCTATTTCCTTGCAAGGAACTGTCGCATTTACATTCATTTGGAGTGTAGACGAGGAATACATAACACTTCGCAAATCATATTATATCTTACCATGAAACATAGAAATGAGATGCGATATCGCGTTTTAAGAAGCATTAGAACTCTATTGCTACGATACCTAGACATCTGCAGACGATATTTCCTAGCAAGGAAGTGTCGCATTTACATTCATTTGAAGTGTAGATGAGGAATACATAATACTTCGCAAATCATATTATATCTTACCATGAAACATAGAAATGGGATGCGATATCGCGTTTTAAGAAGCATTGGAACTCTATTCCTTCGATACGTATACATCCGCAAACGCTACTTCCTTGCAAGGAAGTGTCGCATTTAAATTCATTTGAAGTGTAGACGAGGGATACACAGCACTTCGCAAATCATATTATATCTTACTATGAAACATAGAAATGAGATGCGATATCGCGTTTTAAGAAGCATTAGAACACTATTGCTACGATAGGTAGACATGTGCAAACGCTATTTCCTTGCAAGCAACTGTCGCATTTACATTCATTTGAAGTGTAGACGAGGAATACATAACACTTCGCAAATCATATTATATCTTACCATGAAACATAGAAATGAGATGCGATATCGCGTTTTAAGAAGCATTAGAACACTATTGCAACGATACGTAGACATCTGCAAACGCTACTTCCTTGCAAGGAAGTGTCGCATTTAAATTCATTTGAAGTGTGGACGAGGAATACACAGCACTTCGCAAATCATATTATATCTTACCATGAAACATAGAAATGAGATGCGATATCGCCTTTTAAGAAGCATTAGACCACTATTGCTACGGTAGGTAGACATTTGCAAACGCTATTTCCTTGCAAGGAACTGTCGCATTTACATTCATGTGGAGTGTAGACGAGGAATACATAACACTTCGCAAATCATATTATATCTTACCATGAAACATAGAAATGAGATGCGATATCGCGTTTTAAGAAGCATTAGAACACTATTGCTACGATAGGTAGACTTTTGCAGACGCTATTTCCTTGCAAGGAAGTGTCGCATTTACATTCATTTGAAGTGTAGGCGAGGAATACATAACACTTCGCAATGAATATTATATCTTATCATGAAACATAGATATGAGATGCAATTTCTGGTTTTAAGAAGCATTTGAACTCTATTGCTTCGATACGTAGACATCTGCAAACGCTATTTCCTTACAAGGAAGTGTCGCATTTACATTCATTTGAAGTGTAGACGAGGAATACATAACACTTCGCATATCATATTATATCTTACACTGAAACATAGAAATGAGATGCGATATCGCGTTTTAAGTATCATAAGAACTCTATTGCTACGATACGTAGACATCTGCAAACGCTATTTCCTAGCAAGGAAGTGTCGCATTTACATCCATTTGAATCGTAGACGAGGAATGCATAACACTTCGCAATGAATATTATATCTTATCATGAAACATAGATATGAGATGCAATTTCTGGTTTTAAGAAGCATTTGAACTCTATTGCTTCGATACGTAGACATCTGCAAACGCTACTTCCTTGAAAGGAAGTGTCGCATTTAAATTCATTTGAAGTGTGGACGAGGAATACACAGCACTTCGCAAATCATATTATATCTTACCATGAAACATAGAAATGAGATGCGATATCGCGTTTTAAGAAGCATTAGAACACTATTGCTACGATAGGTAGACATTTGCAAACGCTATTTCCTTGCAAGGAACTGTCGCATTTACATTCATTTGGAGTGTAGACGAGGAATACATAACACTTCGCAAATCATATTATATCTTACCATGAAACATAGAAATGGGATGCGATATCGCGTTTTAAGAAGCATTAGAACACTATTGCTACGATAGGTAGACATGTGCAAACGCTATTTCCTTGCAAGCAAATGTCGCATTTACATTCATTTGAAGTGTAGACGAGGAATACATAACACTTCGCAAATCATATTATATCTTACCATGAAACATAGAAATGAGATGCGATATCGCGTTTTAAGAAGCATTAGAACACTATTGCAACGATACGTAGACATCTGCAAACGCTACTTCCTTGCAAGGAAGTGTCGCATTTAAATTCATTTGAAGTGTGGACGAGGAATACACAGCACTTCGCAAGTCATATTATATCTTACCATGAAACATAGAAATGAGATGCGATATCGCGTTTTAAGAAGCATTAGAACACTATTGCTACGATAGGTAGACTTTTGCAGACGCTATTTCCTTGCAAGGAAGTGTCGCATTTACATTCATTTGAAGTGTAGGCGAGGAATACATAACACTTCGCAATGAATATTATATCTTATCATGAAACATAGATATGAGATGCAATTTCTGGTTTTAAGAAGCATTTGAACTCTATTGCTTCGATACGTAGACATCTGCAAACGCTATTTCCTAACAAGGAAGTGTCGCATTTACATTCATTTGAAGTGTATACGAGGAATACATAACACTTCGCAAATCATATTATATCTTACACTGAAACATAGAAATGAGATGCGATATCGCGTTTTAAGAATCATAAGAACTCTATTGCTACGATACGTAGACATCTGCAAACGCTATTTCCTAGCAAGGAAGTGTCGCATTTACATCCATTTGAATCGTAGACGAGGAATGCATAACACTTCGCAATGAATATTATATCTCATCATGAAACATAGATATGAGATGCAATTTCTGGTTTTAAGAAGCATTTGAACTCTATTGCTTCGATACGTAGACATCTGCAAACGCTATTTCCTTGCAAGGAAGTGTCGCATTTACATTCATTTGAAGTGTAGACGAGGAATACATAACACTTCGCAAATCATATTATATCTTACCCTGAAACATAGAAATGAGATGCGATATCGCGTTTTTAGAATCATAAGAACTCTATTGCTACGATACGTAGACATCTGCAGACGCTATTTTCTAGCAAGGAAGTGTCGCATTTACATTCATTTGAAGTGTGGACGAGGAATACATAACACTTCGCAAATCATATTATATCTTACCATGAAACATAGAAATGAGATGCGATATCGCGTTTTAAGAAGCATTAGATCTCTATTGCTACGATACCTAGACATCTGCAGACGCTATTTCCTAGCAAGGAAGTGTCGCATTTACATTCATTTGAAGTGTAGACGAGGAATACATAATACTTCGCAAATCATATTATATCTTACCATGAAACATAGAAATGGGATGCGATATCGCGTTTTAAGAAGCATTTGGACTCTATTGCTTCGGTACGTAGACATCTGCAAACGCTATTTCCTTGCAAGGAAGTGTCGCATTTACATTCATTTGAAGTGTAGACGAGGAATACATAACACTTCGCAAATCATATTATATTTTACCATGAAACGTAGAAATGGGATGCGATATCGCGTTTTAAGAAGGAATGGAACTCTATTGCTACGATACCTAGACATCTGCAGACGCTATTTTCTAGCAAGGAAGTGTCGCATTTACATTCATTTGAAGTGTAGACGAGGAATACATAACACTTCGCAAATCATATTATATCTTACCATGAAACATAGAAATGAGATGCGATATCGCGTTTTAAGAAGCATTAGAACTCTATTCCTTCGATACGTAGACATCTGCAAACGCTACTTCCTTGCAAGGAAGTGTCGCATTTAAATTCATTTGAAGTGTAGACGAGGAATACACAGCACTTCGCAAATCATATTATATCTTACTATGAAACATAGAAATGAGATGCGATATCGCGTTTTAAGAAGCATTAGAACACTATTGCTACGATAGGTAGACATGTGCAAACGCTATTTCCTTGCAAGCAACTGTCGCATTTACATTCATTTGAAGTGTAGACGAGGAATACATAACACTTCGCAAATCATATTATATCTTACCATGAAACATAGAAATGAGATGCGATATCGCGTTTTAAGAAGCATTAGAACACTATTGCAACGATACGTAGACATCTGCAAACGCTACTTCCTTGCAAGGAAGTGTCGCATTTAAATTCATTTGAAGTGTGGACGAGGAATACACAGCACTTCGCAAATCATATTAAAGCTTACCATGAAACATAGAAATGAGATGCGATATCGCGTTTTAAGAAGCATTAGAACACTATTGCTACGATAGGTAGACATTTGCAAACGCTATTTCCTTGCAAGGAACTGTCGCATTTACAGTCATTTGAAGTGTATACGAGGAATACATAACACTTCGCAAATCATATTATATCTTACACTGAAACATAGAAATGAGATGCGATATCGCGTTTTAAGAATCATAAGAACTCTATTGCTACGATACGTAGACATCTGCAAACGCTATTTCCTAGCAAGGAAGTGTCGCATTTACATCCATTTGAATCGTAGACGAGGAATGCATAACACTTCGCAATGAATATTATATCTCATCATGAAACATAGAAATGGGATGCGATATCGCGTTTTAAGAAGCATTGGAACTTTATTCCTTCGATACGTAGACATCTGCAAACGCTACTTCCTTGCAAGGAAGTGTCGCATTTAAATTCATTTGAAGTGTAGACGAGGAATACACAGCACTTCGCAAATCATATTATATCTTACTATGAAACATAGAAATGAGATGCGATATCGCGTTTTAAGAAGCATTAGAACACTATTGCTACGATAGGTAGACATGTGCAAACGCTATTTCCTTGCAAGCAACTGTCGCATTTACATTCATTTGAAGTGTAGACGAGGAATACATAACACTTCGCAAATCATATTATATCTTACCATGAAACATAGAAATGAGATGCGATATCGCGTTTTAAGAAGCATTAGAACACTATTGCAACGATACGTAGACATCTGCAAACGCTACTTCCTTGCAAGGAAGTGTCGCATTTAAATTCATTTGAAGTGTGGACGAGGAATACACAGCACTTCGCAAATCATATTATATCTTACCATGAAACATAGAAATGAGATGCGATATCGCGTTTTAAGAAGCATTAGAACACTATTGCTACGATAGGTAGACATTTGCAAACGCTATTTCCTTGCAAGGAACTGTCGCATTTACATTCATTTGGAGTGTAGACGAGGAATACATAACACTTCGCAAATCATATTATATCTTACCATGAAACATAGAAATGGGATGCGATATCGCGTTTTAAGAAGCATTGGAACTCTATTCCTTCGATTCGTATACATCTGCAAACGCTACTTCCTTGCAAGGAAGTGTCGCATTTAAATTCATTTGAAGTGTAGACGAGGAATACACAGCACTTCGCAAATCATATTATATCTTACTATGAAACATAGAAATGAGATGCGATATCGCGTTTTAAGAAGCATTAGAACACTATTGCTACGATAGGTAGACATGTGCAAACGCTATTTCCTTGCAAGCAAATGTCGCATTTACATTCATTTGAAGTGTAGACGAGGAATACATAACACTTCGCAAATCATATTATATCTTACCATGAAACATAGAAATGAGATGCGATATCGCGTTTTAAGAAGCATTAGAACTCTATTGCTACGATACGTAGACATCTGCAAACGCTATTTTCTAGCAAGGAAGTGTCGCATTTACATCCATTTGAATCGTAGACGAGGAATTCATAACACTTCGCAATGAATATTATATCTTATCATGAAACATAGATATGAGATGCAATTTCTGGTTTTAAGGAGCATTTGAACACTATTGCTTCGATACGTAGACATCTGCAAACGCTATTTCCTTGCAAGGAAGTGTCGCATTTACATTCATTTGAAGTGTAGACGAGGAATACATAACACTTGGCAAATCATATTATATCTTCCCATGAAACATAGAAATGAGATGCGATATCGCGTTTTTAGAATCATAAGAACTCTATTGCTACGATACGTAGCCATCTGCAGACGCTATTTCCTAGCAAGGAAGTGTCGCATTTACATTCATTTGAAGTGTAGACGAGGAATACATGACACTTCGCAAATCATATTATATTTTACCATGAAACGTAGAAATGAGATGCGATATCGCGTTTTAAGAAGCATTAGTACTCTATTGCTACGATACGTAGACATCTGCAAACGCTATTTTCTAGCAAGGAAGTGTCGCATTTACATCCATTTGAATCGTAGACGAGGAATTCATAACACTTCACAATGAATATTATATCTTACCATGAAACATAGAAATGGGATGCGATGTCGCGTTTTAAGAAGCATTTGGACTCTATTGCTTCGATACGTAGACATCTGCAAACGCTATTTCCTTGCAAGGAAGTGTCGCATTTACATTCATTTGAAGTGTAGACGAGGAATACATAACACTTCGCAAATCATATTATATCTTACCCTGAAACATAGAAATGAGATGCGATATCGCGTTTTTAGAATCATAAGAACTCTATTGCTACGATACGTAGACATCTGCAGACGCTATTTCCTAGCAAGGAAGTGTCGCATTTACATTCATTTGAAGTGTAGACGAGGAATACATGACACTTCGCAAATCATATTATATTTTACCATGAAACGTAGAAATGAGATGCGATATCGCGTTTTAAGAAGCATTAGAACTCTATTGCTACGATACCTAGACATCTGCAGACGCTATTTTCTAGCAAGGAAGTGTCGCATTTACATTCATTTGAAGTGTAGACGAGGAATACATAACACTTCGCAAATCATATTATATCTTACCATGAAACATAGAAATGAGATGCGATATCGCGTTTTAAGAAGCATTAGAACTCTATTGCTACGATACCTAGACATCTGCAGACGATATTTCCTAGCAAGGAAGTGTCGCATTTACATTCATTTGAAGTGTAGATGAGGAATACATAATACTTCGCAAATCATATTATATCTTACCATGAAACATAGAAATGGGATGCGATATCGCGTTTTAAGAAGCATTGGAACTCTATTCCTTGGATACCTATACATCCGCAAACGCTACTTCCTTGCAAGGAAGTGTCGCATTTAAATTCATTTGAAGTGTAGACGAGGAATACACAGCACTTCGCAAATCATATTATATCTTACTATGAAACATAGAAATGAGATGCGATATCGCGTTTTAAGAAGCATTAGAACACTATTGCTACGATAGGTAGACATGTGCAAACGCTATTTCCTTGCAAGCAACTGTCGCATTTACATTCATGTGGAGTGTAGACGAGGAATACATAACACTTCGCAAATCATATTATATCTTACCATGAAACATAGAAATGAGATGCGATATCGCGTTTTAAGAAGCATTAGAACACTATTGCTACGATAGGTAGACTTTTGCAGACGCTATTTCCTTGCAAGGAAGTGTCGCATTTACATTCATTTGAAGTGTAGGCGAGGAATACATAACACTTCGCAATGAATATTATATCTTATCATGAAACATAGATATGAGATGCAATTTCTGGTTTTAAGAAGCATTTGAACTCTATTGCTTCGATACGTAGACATCTGCAAACGCTATTTCCTTACAAGGAAGTGTCGCATTTACATTCATTTGAAGTGTAGACGAGGAATACATAACACTTCGCATATCATATTATATCTTACACTGAAACATAGAAATGAGATGCGATATCGCGTTTTAAGTATCATAAGAACTCTATTGCTACGATACGTAGACATCTGCAAACGCTATTTCCTAGCAAGGAAGTGTCGCATTTACATCCATTTGAATCGTAGACGAGGAATGCATAACACTTCGCAATGAATATTATATCTTATCATGAATCATAGATATGAGATGCAATTTCTGGTTTTAAGAAGCATTTGAACTCTATTGCTTCGATACGTAGACATCTGCAAACGCTACTTCCTTGAAAGGAAGTGTCGCATTTAAATTCATTTGAAGTGTGGACGAGGAATACACAGCACTTCGCAAATCATATTATATCTTACCATGAAACATAGAAATGAGATGCGATATCGCGTTTTAAGAAGCATTAGAACACTATTGCTACGATAGGTAGACATTTGCAAACGCTATTTCCTTGCAAGGAACTGTCGCATTTACATTCATTTGGAGTGTAGACGAGGAATACATAACACTTCGCAAATCATATTATATCTTACCATGAAACATAGAAATGGGATGCGATATCGCGTTTTAAGAAGCATTAGAACACTATTGCTACGATAGGTAGACATGTGCAAACGCTATTTCCTTGCAAGCAAATGTCGCATTTACATTCATTTGAAGTGTAGACGAGGAATACATAACACTTCGCAAATCATATTATATCTTACCATGAAACATAGAAATGAGATGCGATATCGCGTTTTAAGAAGCATTAGAACACTATTGCAACGATACGTAGACATCTGCAAACGCTACTTCCTTGCAAGGAAGTGTCGCATTTAAATTCATTTGAAGTGTGGACGAGGAATACACAGCACTTCGCAAGTCATATTATATCTTACCATGAAACATAGAAATGAGATGCGATATCGCGTTTTAAGAAGCATTAGAACACTATTGCTACGGTTGGTAGACATTTGCAAACGCTATTTCCTTGCAAGGAACTGTCGCATTTACATTCATGTGGAGTGTAGACGAGGAATACATAACACTTCGCAAATCATATTATATCTTACCATGAAACATAGAAATGAGATGCGATATCGCGTTTTAAGAAGCATTAGAACACTATTGCTACGATAGGTAGACTTTTGCAGACGCTATTTCCTTGCAAGGAAGTGTCGCATTTACATTCATTTGAAGTGTAGGCGAGGAATACATAACACTTCGCAATGAATATTATATCTTATCATGAAACATAGATATGAGATGCAATTTCTGGTTTTAAGAAGCATTTGAACTCTATTGCTTCGATACGTAGACATCTGCAAACGCTATTTCCTAACAAGGAAGTGTCGCATTTACATTCATTTGAAGTGTATACGAGGAATACATAACACTTCGCAAATCATATTATATCTTACACTGAAACATAGAAATGAGATGCGATATCGCGTTTTAAGAATCATAAGAACTCTATTGCTACGATACGTAGACATCTGCAAACGCTATTTCCTAGCAAGGAAGTGTCGCATTTACATCCATTTGAATCGTAGACGAGGAATGCATAACACTTCGCAATGAATATTATATCTCATCATGAAACATAGATATGAGATGCAATTTCTGGTTTTAAGAAGCATTTGAACTCTATTGCTTCGATACGTAGACATCTGCAAACGCTATTTCCTTGCAAGGAAGTGTCGCATTTACATTCATTTGAAGTGTAGACGAGGAATACATAACACTTCGCAAATCATATTATATCTTACCCTGAAACATAGAAATGAGATGCGATATCGCGTTTTTAGAATCATAAGAACTCTATTGCTACGATACGTAGACATCTGCAGACGCTATTTTCTAGCAAGGAAGTGTCGCATTTACATTCATTTGAAGTGTGGACGAGGAATACATAACACTTCGCAAATCATATTATATCTTACCATGAAACATAGAAATGAGATGCGATATCGATTTTTAAGAAGCATTAGAACTCTATTGCTACGATACCTAGACATCTGCAGACGCTATTTCCTAGCAAGGAAGTGTCGCATTTACATTCATGTGGAGTGTAGACGAGGAATACATAACACTTCGCAAATCATATTATATCTTACCATGAAACATAGAAATGAGATGCGATATCGCGTTTTAAGAAGCATTAGAACACTATTGCTACGATAGGTAGACTTTTGCAGACGCTATTTCCTTGCAAGGAAGTGTCGCATTTACATTCATTTGAAGTGTAGGCGAGGAATACATAACACTTCGCAATGAATATTATATCTTATCATGAAACATAGATATGAGATGCAATTTCTGGTTTTAAGAAGCATTTGAACTCTATTGCTTCGATACGTAGACATCTGCAAACGCTATTTCCTTACAAGGAAGTGTCGCATTTACATTCATTTGAAGTGTAGACGAGGAATACATAACACTTCGCATATCATATTATATCTTACACTGAAACATAGAAATGAGATGCGATATCGCGTTTTAAGTATCATAAGAACTCTATTGCTACGATACGTAGACATCTGCAAACGCTATTTCCTAGCAAGGAAGTGTCGCATTTACATCCATTTGAATCGTAGACGAGGAATGCATAACACTTCGCAATGAATATTATATCTTATCATGAATCATAGATATGAGATGCAATTTCTGGTTTTAAGAAGCATTTGAACTCTATTGCTTCGATACGTAGACATCTGCAAACGCTACTTCCTTGAAAGGAAGTGTCGCATTTAAATTCATTTGAAGTGTGGACGAGGAATACACAGCACTTCGCAAATCATATTATATCTTACCATGAAACATAGAAATGAGATGCGATATCGCGTTTTAAGAAGCATTAGAACACTATTGCTACGATAGGTAGACATTTGCAAACGCTATTTCCTTGCAAGGAACTGTCGCATTTACATTCATTTGGAGTGTAGACGAGGAATACATAACACTTCGCAAATCATATTATATCTTACCATGAAACATAGAAATGGGATGCGATATCGCGTTTTAAGAAGCATTAGAACACTATTGCTACGATAGGTAGACATGTGCAAACGCTATTTCCTTGCAAGCAAATGTCGCATTTACATTCATTTGAAGTGTAGACGAGGAATACATAACACTTCGCAAATCATATTATATCTTACCATGAAACATAGAAATGAGATGCGATATCGCGTTTTAAGAAGCATTAGAACACTATTGCAACGATACGTAGACATCTGCAAACGCTACTTCCTTGCAAGGAAGTGTCGCATTTAAATTCATTTGAAGTGTGGACGAGGAATACACAGCACTTCGCAAGTCATATTATATCTTACCATGAAACATAGAAATGAGATGCGATATCGCGTTTTAAGAATCATAAGAACTCTATTGCTACGATACGTAGACATCTGCAAACGCTATTTCCTAGCAAGGAAGTGTCGCATTTACATCCATTTGAATCGTAGAGGAGGAATGCATAACACTTCGCAATGAATATTATATCTTATCATGAAACATAGATATGAGATGCAATTTCTGGTTTTAAGAAGCATTTGAACTCTAGTGTTTCGATACGTAGACATCTGCAAACGCTATTTCCTTGCAAGGAAGTGTCGCATTTACATTCATTTCAAGTGTAGACGAGGAATACATAACACTTCGCAAATCATATTATATCTTACCCTGAAACATAGAAATGAGATGCGATATCGCGTTTTAAGAATCATAAGAACTCTATTGCTACGATACGTAGACATCTGTAGACGATATTTCCTAGCAAGGAAGTGTCGCATTTACATTCATTTGAAGTGTAGACGAGGAATACATAATACTTCGCAAATCATATTATGTCTTACCATGAAACATAGAAATTAGATGCGATATCGCATTTTAGGAAGCATTAGAACATTATTGCTACGATAGGTAGACATTTGCAAACGCTATTTCCTTGCAAGGAACTGTCGCATTTACATTCATTTGAAGTGTAGACGAGGAATACATAACACTTCGCAAATCATATTATATCCTACCATGAAACATAGAAATTAGATGCGATATCGCATTTTAGGAAGCATTAGAACACTATTGCTACGATAGGTAGACATTTGCAAACGCTATTTCCTTGCAAGGAACTGTCGCATTTACATTCATTTGAAGTGTAGACGAGGAATACATAACACTTCGCAAATCATATTATATCTTACCATGAAACATAGAAATGAGATGCGATATCGCGTTTTAAGAAGCATTAGAACATTATTGCTACGATAGGTAGACTTTTGCAGACGCTATTTCGTTGCAAGGAAGTGTCGCATTTACATTCATTTGAAGTGTAGACGAGGAATACATAACACTTCGCAAATCATATTATATCTTACCATGAAACATAGAAATGAGATGCGATATCGCGTTTTAAGAAGCATTAGAACTCTATTGCTAAGATACGTAGACATCTGCAAACGCTATTTCCAAGCGAGGAAGTGTCGCATTTACATCCATTCGAATCGTAGACGAGGAACGCATAACACTTCGCAATGAATATTATATCTTATCAGGAAACATAGATATGAGATGCAATTTCTGGTTTTAAGAAGCATTTGAACTCTATTGCTTCGATACGTAGACATCTGCAAACGCTACTTCCTTGCAAGGAAGTGTCGCATTTACATTCATTTGAAGTGTAGGGGAGGAATACATAACACTTCGCAAATCATATTATATCCTACCATGAAACATAGAAATGAGATGCGATATCGCGTTTTAAGGAGCATTAGAACTCTATTGATACGATATCTAGACATCTGCAGACGATATTTCCTAGCAAGGAAGTGGCGCATTTACATTCATTTGAAGTGTAGATGAGGAATACATAATACTTCGCAAATCATATTATATCTTACCATGAAACATAGAAATGGGATGCGATATCGCGCTTTAAGAAGCATTGGAACTCTATTCCTTCGATACGTAGACATCTGCAAACGCTACTTCCTTGCAAGGAAGTGTCGCATTTAAATTCATTTGAAGTGTAGACGAGGAATACACAGCACTTCGCAAATCATATTATATCTTACTATGAAACATAGAAATGAGATGCGATATCGCGTTTTAAGAAGCATTAGAACACTACTGCTACGATACGTAGACATGTGCAAACGCTATTTCCTTGCAAGCAACTGTCGCATTTACATTCATTTGAAGTGTAGACGAGGAATACATAACACTTCGCAAATCATATTATATATTACCCTGAAACATAGAAATGAGATGCGATATCGCGTTTTAAGAAGCATTAGAACTCTATTGCTACGATACCTAGACATCTGCAGACGCTATTTCCTAGCAAGGAAGTGTCGCATTTACATTCATTTGAAGTGTAGACGAGGAATACATGACACTTCGCAAATCATATTATATCTTACCATGAAACATAGAAATAAGATGCGATATCGCGTTTTAAGAAGCATTAGAACTCTATTGCTACGATACCTAGACATCTGCAGACGCTATTTTCTAGCAAGGAAGTGTCGCATTTACATTCATTTGAAGTGTAGATGAGGAATACATAATACTTCGCAAATCATATTATATCTTACCATGAAACATAGAAATGGGATGCGATATCGCGTTTTAAGAAGCATTGGAACTCTATTCCTTCGATACGTAGACATCTGCAAACGCTACTTCCTTGCAAGGAAGTGTCGCATTTAAATTCATTTGAAGTGTAGACGAGGAATACACAGCACTTCGCAAATCATAATATATCTTACTATGAAACATAGAAATGAGATGCGATATCGCGTTTTAAGAAGCATTAGAACACTATTGCTACGATAGGTAGACATGTGCAAACGCTATTTCCTTGCAAGCAACTGTCGCATTTACATTCATTTGAAGTGTAGACAAGGAATACACAGCACTTCGCAAATCATATTATATCTTACCATGAAACATAGAAATGAGATGCGATATCGCGTTTTAAGAAGCATTAGAACACTATTGCTACGATAGGTAGACATTTGCAAACGCTATTTCCTTGCAAGGGACTGTCGCATTTACATTCATTTGGAGTGTAGACGAGGAATACATAACACTTCGCAAATCATATTAAATCTTACCATGAAACATAGAAATGGGATGCGATATCGCGTTTTAAGAAGCATTGGAACTCTATTCCTTCGATTCGTATACATCTGCAAACGCTACTTCCTTGCAAGGAAGTGTCGCATTTAAATTCATTTGAAGTGTAGACGAGGAATACACAGCACTTCGCAAATCATATTATATCTTACTATGAAACATAGAAATGAGATGCGATATCGCGTTTTAAGAAGCATTAGAACACTATTGCTACGATAGGTAGAAATGTGCAAACGCTATTTCCTTGCAAGCAAATGTCGCATTTACATTCATTTGAAGTGTAGACGAGGAATACATAACACTTCGCAAATCATATTATATCTTACCATGAAACATAGAAATGAGATGCGATATCGCGTTTTAAGAAGCATTAGAACACTATTGCAACGATACGTAGACATCTGCAAACGCTACTTCCTTGCAAGGAAGTGTCGCATTTAAATTCATTTGAAGTGTGGACGAGGAATACACAGCACTTCGCAAGTCATATTATATCTTACCATGAAACATAGAAATGAGATGCGATATCGCGTTTTAAGAAGCATTAGAACACTATTGCTACGGTTGGTAGACATTTGCAAACGCTATTTCCTTGCAAGGAACTGTCGCATTTACATTCATGTGGAGTGTAGACGAGGAATACATAACACTTCGCAAATCATATTATATCTTACCATGAAACATAGAAATGAGATGCGATATCGCGTTTTAAGAAGCATTAGAACACTATTGCTACGATAGGTAGACTTTTGCAGACGCTATTTCCTTGCAAGGAAGTGTCGCATTTACATTCATTTGAAGTGTAGGCGAGGAATACATAACACTTCGCAATGAATATTATATCTTATCATGAAACATAGATATGAGATGCAATTTCTGGTTTTAAGAAGCATTTGAACTCTATTGCTTCGATACGTAGACATCTGCAAACACTATTTCCTAACAAGGAAGTGTCGCATTTACATTCATTTGAAGTGTATACGAGGAATACATAACACTTCGCAAATCATATTATATCTTACACTGAAACATAGAAATGAGATGCGATATCGCGTTTTAAGAATCATAAGAACTCTATTGCTACGATACGTAGACATCTGCAAACGCTATTTCCTAGCAAGGAAGTGTCGCATTTACATCCATTTGAATCGTACACGAGGAATGCATAACACTTCGCAATGAATATTATATCTCATCATGAAACATAGATATGAGATGCAATTTCTGGTTTTAAGAAGCATTTGAACTCTATTGCTTCGATACGTAGACATCTGCAAACGCTATTTCCTTGCAAGGAAGTGTCGCATTACATTCATTTGAAGTGTAGACGAGGAATACATAACACTTCGCAAATCATATTATATCTTACCCTGAAACATAGAAATGAGATGCGATATCGCGTTTTTAGAATCATAAGAACTCTATTGCTACGATACGTAGACATCTGCAGACGTTATTTTCTAGCAAGGAAGTGTCGCATTTACATTCATTTGAAGTGTAGACGAGGAATACATAACACTTCGCAAATCATATTATATCTTACCATG
The DNA here is from genome assembly GCF_050948175.1 of Xylocopa sonorina. NCBI lineage: Eukaryota > Metazoa > Arthropoda > Insecta > Hymenoptera > Apidae > Xylocopa > Xylocopa sonorina. The sequence goes on along the minus strand of NC_135202.1, from coordinate 1,397,886 downwards.
AAACATAGAAATGAGATGCGATATCGCGTTTTAAGAAGCATAAGAACTCTATTGCTACGATACCTAGACATCTGCAGACGCTATTTCCTAGCAAGGAAGTGTCGCATTTACATTCATTTGAAGTGTAGACGAGGAATACATAATACTTCGCAAATCATATTATATCTTACCATGAAACATAGAAATGGGATGCGATATCGCGTTTTAAGAAGCATTTGGACTCTATTGCTTCGGTACGTAGACATCTGCAAACGCTATTTCCTTGCAAGGAAGTGTCGCATTTACATTCATTTGAAGTGTAGACGAGGAATACACAACACTTCGCAAATCATATTATATTTTACCATGAAACGTAGAAATGAGATGCGATATCGCGTTTTAAGAAGCAATGGAACTCTATTGCTACGATACCTAGACATCTGCAGATGCTATTTTCTAGCAAGGAAGTGTCGCATTTACATTCATTTGAAGTGTAGACGAGGAATACATAACACTTCGCAAATCATATTATATCTTACCATGAAACATAGAAATGAGATGCGATATCGCGTTTTAAGAAGCATTAGAACCCTATTGCTACGATACCTAGACATCTGCAGACGATATTTCCTAGCAAGGAAGTGTCGCATTTACATTCATTTGAAGTGTAGATGAGGAATACATAATACTTCGCAAATCATATTATATCTTACCATGAAACATAGAAATGGGATGCGATATCGCGTTTTAAGAAGCATTGGAACTTTATTCCTTCGATACGTAGACATCTGCAAACGCTACTTCCTTGCAAGGAAGTGTCGCATTTAAATTCATTTGAAGTGTAGACGAGGAATACACAGCACTTCGCAAATCATATTATATCTTACTATGAAACATAGAAATGAGATGCGATATCGCGTTTTAAGAAGCATTAGAACACTATTGCTACGATAGGTAGACATGTGCAAACGCTATTTCCTTGCAAGCAACTGTCGCATTTACATTCATTTGAAGTGTAGACGAGGAATACATAACACTTCGCAAATCATATTATATCTTACCATGAAACATAGAAATGAGATGCGATATCGCGTTTTAAGAAGCATTAGAACACTATTGCAACGATACGTAGACATCTGCAAACGCTACTTCCTTGCAAGGAAGTGTCGCATTTAAATTCATTTGAAGTGTGGACGAGGAATACACAGCACTTCGCAAATCATATTATATCTTACCATGAAACATAGAAATGAGATGCGATATCGCGTTTTAAGAAGCATTAGAACACTATTGCTACGATAGGTAGACATTTGCAAACGCTATTTCCTTGCAAGGAACTGTCGCATTTACATTCATTTGGAGTGTAGACGAGGAATACATAACACTTCGCAAATCATATTATATCTTACCATGAAACATAGAAATGGGATGCGATATCGCGTTTTAAGAAGCATTGGAACTCTATTCCTTCGATTCGTATACATCTGCAAACGCTACTTCCTTGCAAGAAAGTGTCGCATTTAAATTCATTTGAAGTGTAGACGAGGAATACACAGCACTTCGCAAATCATATTATATCTTACTATGAAACATAGAAATGAGATGCGATATCGCGTTTTAAGAAGCATTAGAACACTATTGCTACGATAGGTAGACATGTGCAAACGCTATTTCCTTGCAAGCAAATGTCGCATTTACATTCATTTGAAGTGTAGACGAGGAATACATAACACTTCGCAAATCATATTATATCTTACCATGAAACATAGAAATGAGATGCGATATCGCGTTTTAAGAAGCATTAGAACTCTATTGCTACGATACGTAGACATCTGCAAACGCTATTTTCTAGCAAGGAAGTGTCGCATTTACATCCATTTGAATCGTAGACGAGGAATTCATAACACTTCGCAATGAATATTATATCTTATCATGAAACATAGATATGAGATGCAATTTCTGGTTTTAAGGAGCATTTGAACACTATTGCTTCGATACGTAGACATCTGCAAACGCTATTTCCTTGCAAGGAAGTGTCGCATTTACATTCATTTGAAGTGTAGACGAGGAATACATAACACTTGGCAAATCATATTATATCTTCCCATGAAACATAGAAATGAGATGCGATATCGCGTTTTTAGAATCATAAGAACTCTATTGCTACGATACGTAGCCATCTGCAGACGCTATTTCCTAGCAAGGAAGTGTCGCATTTACATTCATTTGAAGTGTAGACGAGGAATACATGACACTTCGCAAATCATATTATATTTTACCATGAAACGTAGAAATGAGATGCGATATCGCGTTTTAAGAAGCATTAGTACTCTATTGCTACGATACGTAGACATCTGCAAACGCTATTTTCTAGCAAGGAAGTGTCGCATTTACATCCATTTGAATCGTAGACGAGGAATTCATAACACTTCACAATGAATATTATATCTTACCATGAAACATAGAAATGGGATGCGATGTCGCGTTTTAAGAAGCATTTGGACTCTATTGCTTCGATACGTAGACATCTGCAAACGCTATTTCCTTGCAAGGAAGTGTCGCATTTACATTCATTTGAAGTGTAGACGAGGAATACATAACACTTCGCAAAACATATTATATCTTACCCTGAAACATAGAAATGAGATGCGATATCGCGTTTTTAGAATCATAAGAACTCTATTGCTACGATACGTAGACATCTGCAGACGCTATTTCCTAGCAAGGAAGTGTCGCATTTACATTCATTTGAAGTGTAGACGAGGAATACATGACACTTCGCAAATCATATTATATTTTACCATGAAACGTAGAAATGAGATGCGATATCGCGTTTTAAGAAGCATTAGAACTCTATTGCTACGATACCTAGACATCTGCAGACGCTATTTTCTAGCAAGGAAGTGTCGCATTTACATTCATTTGAAGTGTAGACGAGGAATACATAACACTTCGCAAATCATATTATATCTTACCATGAAACATAGAAATGAGATGCGATATCGCGTTTTAAGAAGCATTAGAACTCTATTGCTACGATACCTAGACATCTGCAGACGATATTTCCTAGCAAGGAAGTGTCGCATTTACATTCATTTGAAGTGTAGATGAGGAATACATAATACTTCGCAAATCATATTATATCTTACCATGAAACATAGAAATGGGATGCGATATCGCGTTTTAAGAAGCATTGGAACTCTATTCCTTCGATACGTAGACATCTGCAAACGCTACTTCCTTGCAAGGAAGTGTCGCATTTAAATTCATTTGAAGTGTAGACGAGGAATACACAGCACTTCGCAAATCATATTGTATCTTACTATGAAACATAGAAATGAGATGCGATATCGCGTTTTAAGAAGCATTAGAACACTATCGCTACGATAGGTAGACATGTGCAAACGCTATTTCCTTGCAAGCAACTGTCGCATTTACATTCATTTGAAGTGTAGACGAGGAATACATAACACTTCGCAAATCATATTATATCTTACCATGAAACATAGAAATGAGATGCGATATCGCGTTTTAAGAAGCATTAGAACACTATTGCAACGATACGTAGACATCTGCAAACGCTACTTCCTTGCAAGGAAGTGTCGCATTTAAATTCATTTGAAGTGTGGACGAGGAATACACAGCACTTCGCAAATCATATTATATCTTACCATGAAACATAGAAATGAGATGCGATATCGCGTTTTAAGAAGCATTAGAACACTATTGCTACGATAGGTAGACATTTGCAAACGCTATTTCCTTGCAAGGAACTGTCGCATTTACATTCATTTGGAGTGTAGACGAGGAATACATAACACTTCGCAAATCATATTATATCTTACCATGAAACATAGAAATGAGATGCGATATCGCGTTTTAAGAAGCATTAGAACTCTATTGCTACGATACCTAGACATCTGCAGACGATATTTCCTAGCAAGGAAGTGTCGCATTTAAATTCATTTGAAGTGTGGACGAGGAATACACAGCACTTCGCAAATCATATTATATCTTACCATGAAACATAGAAATGAGATGCGATATCGCCTTTTAAGAAGCATTAGACCACTATTGCTACGGTAGGTAGACATTTGCAAACGCTATTTCCTTGCAAGGAACTGTCGCATTTACATTCATGTGGAGTGTAGACGAGGAATACATAACACTTCGCAAATCATATTATATCTTACCATGAAACATAGAAATGAGATGCGATATCGCGTTTTAAGAAGCATTAGAACACTATTGCTACGATAGGTAGACTTTTGCAGACGCTATTTCCTTGCAAGGAAGTGTCGCATTTACATTCATTTGAAGTGTAGGCGAGGAATACATAACACTTCGCAATGAATATTATATCTTATCATGAAACATAGATATGAGATGCAATTTCTGGTTTTAAGAAGCATTTGAACTCTATTGCTTCGATACGTAGACATCTGCAAACGCTATTTCCTTACAAGGAAGTGTCGCATTTACATTCATTTGAAGTGTAGACGAGGAATACATAACACTTCGCATATCATATTATATCTTACACTGAAACATAGAAATGAGATGCGATATCGCGTTTTAAGTATCATAAGAACTCTATTGCTACGATACGTAGACATCTGCAAACGCTATTTCCTAGCAAGGAAGTGTCGCATTTACATCCATTTGAATCGTAGACGAGGAATGCATAACACTTCGCAATGAATATTATATCTTATCATGAAACATAGATATGAGATGCAATTTCTGGTTTTAAGAAGCATTTGAACTCTATTGCTTCGATACGTAGACATCTGCAAACGCTACTTCCTTGAAAGGAAGTGTCGCATTTAAATTCATTTGAAGTGTGGACGAGGAATACACAGCACTTCGCAAATCATATTATATCTTACCATGAAACATAGAAATGAGATGCGATATCGCGTTTTAAGAAGCATTAGAACACTATTGCTACGATAGGTAGACATTTGCAAACGCTATTTCCTTGCAAGGAACTGTCGCATTTACATTCATTTGGAGTGTAGACGAGGAATACATAACACTTCGCAAATCATATTATATCTTACCATGAAACATAGAAATGGGATGCGATATCGCGTTTTAAGAAGCATTAGAACACTATTGCTACGATAGGTAGACATGTGCAAACGCTATTTCCTTGCAAGCAAATGTCGCATTTACATTCATTTGAAGTGTAGACGAGGAATACATAACACTTCGCAAATCATATTATATCTTACCATGAAACATAGAAATGAGATGCGATATCGCGTTTTAAGAAGCATTAGAACACTATTGCAACGATACGTAGACATCTGCAAACGCTACTTCCTTGCAAGGAAGTGTCGCATTTAAATTCATTTGAAGTGTGGACGAGGAATACACAGCACTTCGCAAGTCATATTATATCTTACCATGAAACATAGAAATGAGATGCGATATCGCGTTTTAAGAAGCATTAGAACACTATTGCTACGATAGGTAGACTTTTGCAGACGCTATTTCCTTGCAAGGAAGTGTCGCATTTACATTCATTTGAAGTGTAGGCGAGGAATACATAACACTTCGCAATGAATATTATATCTTATCATGAAACATAGATATGAGATGCAATTTCTGGTTTTAAGAAGCATTTGAACTCTATTGCTTCGATACGTAGACATCTGCAAACGCTATTTCCTAACAAGGAAGTGTCGCATTTACATTCATTTGAAGTGTATACGAGGAATACATAACACTTCGCAAATCATATTATATCTTACACTGAAACATAGAAATGAGATGCGATATCGCGTTTTAAGAATCATAAGAACTCTATTGCTACGATACGTAGACATCTGCAAACGCTATTTCCTAGCAAGGAAGTGTCGCATTTACATCCATTTGAATCGTAGACGAGGAATGCATAACACTTCGCAATGAATATTATATCTCATCATGAAACATAGATATGAGATGCAATTTCTGGTTTTAAGAAGCATTTGAACTCTATTGCTTCGATACGTAGACATCTGCAAACGCTATTTCCTTGCAAGGAAGTGTCGCATTTACATTCATTTGAAGTGTAGACGAGGAATACATAACACTTCGCAAATCATATTATATCTTACCCTGAAACATAGAAATGAGATGCGATATCGCGTTTTTAGAATCATAAGAACTCTATTGCTACGATACGTAGACATCTGCAGACGCTATTTTCTAGCAAGGAAGTGTCGCATTTACATTCATTTGAAGTGTGGACGAGGAATACATAACACTTCGCAAATCATATTATATCTTACCATGAAACATAGAAATGAGATGCGATATCGCGTTTTAAGAAGCATTAGATCTCTATTGCTACGATACCTAGACATCTGCAGACGCTATTTCCTAGCAAGGAAGTGTCGCATTTACATTCATTTGAAGTGTAGACGAGGAATACATAATACTTCGCAAATCATATTATATCTTACCATGAAACATAGAAATGGGATGCGATATCGCGTTTTAAGAAGCATTTGGACTCTATTGCTTCGGTACGTAGACATCTGCAAACGCTATTTCCTTGCAAGGAAGTGTCGCATTTACATTCATTTGAAGTGTAGACGAGGAATACATAACACTTCGCAAATCATATTATATTTTACCATGAAACGTAGAAATGGGATGCGATATCGCGTTTTAAGAAGGAATGGAACTCTATTGCTACGATACCTAGACATCTGCAGACGCTATTTTCTAGCAAGGAAGTGTCGCATTTACATTCATTTGAAGTGTAGACGAGGAATACATAACACTTCGCAAATCATATTATATCTTACCATGAAACATAGAAATGAGATGCGATATCGCGTTTTAAGAAGCATTAGAACTCTATTCCTTCGATACGTAGACATCTGCAAACGCTACTTCCTTGCAAGGAAGTGTCGCATTTAAATTCATTTGAAGTGTAGACGAGGAATACACAGCACTTCGCAAATCATATTATATCTTACTATGAAACATAGAAATGAGATGCGATATCGCGTTTTAAGAAGCATTAGAACACTATTGCTACGATAGGTAGACATGTGCAAACGCTATTTCCTTGCAAGCAACTGTCGCATTTACATTCATTTGAAGTGTAGACGAGGAATACATAACACTTCGCAAATCATATTATATCTTACCATGAAACATAGAAATGAGATGCGATATCGCGTTTTAAGAAGCATTAGAACACTATTGCAACGATACGTAGACATCTGCAAACGCTACTTCCTTGCAAGGAAGTGTCGCATTTAAATTCATTTGAAGTGTGGACGAGGAATACACAGCACTTCGCAAATCATATTAAAGCTTACCATGAAACATAGAAATGAGATGCGATATCGCGTTTTAAGAAGCATTAGAACACTATTGCTACGATAGGTAGACATTTGCAAACGCTATTTCCTTGCAAGGAACTGTCGCATTTACAGTCATTTGAAGTGTATACGAGGAATACATAACACTTCGCAAATCATATTATATCTTACACTGAAACATAGAAATGAGATGCGATATCGCGTTTTAAGAATCATAAGAACTCTATTGCTACGATACGTAGACATCTGCAAACGCTATTTCCTAGCAAGGAAGTGTCGCATTTACATCCATTTGAATCGTAGACGAGGAATGCATAACACTTCGCAATGAATATTATATCTCATCATGAAACATAGAAATGGGATGCGATATCGCGTTTTAAGAAGCATTGGAACTTTATTCCTTCGATACGTAGACATCTGCAAACGCTACTTCCTTGCAAGGAAGTGTCGCATTTAAATTCATTTGAAGTGTAGACGAGGAATACACAGCACTTCGCAAATCATATTATATCTTACTATGAAACATAGAAATGAGATGCGATATCGCGTTTTAAGAAGCATTAGAACACTATTGCTACGATAGGTAGACATGTGCAAACGCTATTTCCTTGCAAGCAACTGTCGCATTTACATTCATTTGAAGTGTAGACGAGGAATACATAACACTTCGCAAATCATATTATATCTTACCATGAAACATAGAAATGAGATGCGATATCGCGTTTTAAGAAGCATTAGAACACTATTGCAACGATACGTAGACATCTGCAAACGCTACTTCCTTGCAAGGAAGTGTCGCATTTAAATTCATTTGAAGTGTGGACGAGGAATACACAGCACTTCGCAAATCATATTATATCTTACCATGAAACATAGAAATGAGATGCGATATCGCGTTTTAAGAAGCATTAGAACACTATTGCTACGATAGGTAGACATTTGCAAACGCTATTTCCTTGCAAGGAACTGTCGCATTTACATTCATTTGGAGTGTAGACGAGGAATACATAACACTTCGCAAATCATATTATATCTTACCATGAAACATAGAAATGGGATGCGATATCGCGTTTTAAGAAGCATTGGAACTCTATTCCTTCGATTCGTATACATCTGCAAACGCTACTTCCTTGCAAGGAAGTGTCGCATTTAAATTCATTTGAAGTGTAGACGAGGAATACACAGCACTTCGCAAATCATATTATATCTTACTATGAAACATAGAAATGAGATGCGATATCGCGTTTTAAGAAGCATTAGAACACTATTGCTACGATAGGTAGACATGTGCAAACGCTATTTCCTTGCAAGCAAATGTCGCATTTACATTCATTTGAAGTGTAGACGAGGAATACATAACACTTCGCAAATCATATTATATCTTACCATGAAACATAGAAATGAGATGCGATATCGCGTTTTAAGAAGCATTAGAACTCTATTGCTACGATACGTAGACATCTGCAAACGCTATTTTCTAGCAAGGAAGTGTCGCATTTACATCCATTTGAATCGTAGACGAGGAATTCATAACACTTCGCAATGAATATTATATCTTATCATGAAACATAGATATGAGATGCAATTTCTGGTTTTAAGGAGCATTTGAACACTATTGCTTCGATACGTAGACATCTGCAAACGCTATTTCCTTGCAAGGAAGTGTCGCATTTACATTCATTTGAAGTGTAGACGAGGAATACATAACACTTGGCAAATCATATTATATCTTCCCATGAAACATAGAAATGAGATGCGATATCGCGTTTTTAGAATCATAAGAACTCTATTGCTACGATACGTAGCCATCTGCAGACGCTATTTCCTAGCAAGGAAGTGTCGCATTTACATTCATTTGAAGTGTAGACGAGGAATACATGACACTTCGCAAATCATATTATATTTTACCATGAAACGTAGAAATGAGATGCGATATCGCGTTTTAAGAAGCATTAGTACTCTATTGCTACGATACGTAGACATCTGCAAACGCTATTTTCTAGCAAGGAAGTGTCGCATTTACATCCATTTGAATCGTAGACGAGGAATTCATAACACTTCACAATGAATATTATATCTTACCATGAAACATAGAAATGGGATGCGATGTCGCGTTTTAAGAAGCATTTGGACTCTATTGCTTCGATACGTAGACATCTGCAAACGCTATTTCCTTGCAAGGAAGTGTCGCATTTACATTCATTTGAAGTGTAGACGAGGAATACATAACACTTCGCAAATCATATTATATCTTACCCTGAAACATAGAAATGAGATGCGATATCGCGTTTTTAGAATCATAAGAACTCTATTGCTACGATACGTAGACATCTGCAGACGCTATTTCCTAGCAAGGAAGTGTCGCATTTACATTCATTTGAAGTGTAGACGAGGAATACATGACACTTCGCAAATCATATTATATTTTACCATGAAACGTAGAAATGAGATGCGATATCGCGTTTTAAGGAGCATTAGAACTCTATTGCTACGATACCTAGACATCTGCAGACGCTATTTTCTAGCAAGGAAGTGTCGCATTTACATTCATTTGAAGTGTAGACGAGGAATACATAACACTTCGCAAATCATATTATATCTTACCATGAAACATAGAAATGAGATGCGATATCGCGTTTTAAGAAGCATTAGAACTCTATTGCTACGATACCTAGACATCTGCAGACGATATTTCCTAGCAAGGAAGTGTCGCATTTACATTCATTTGAAGTGTAGATGAGGAATACATAATACTTCGCAAATCATATTATATCTTACCATGAAACATAGAAATGGGATGCGATATCGCGTTTTAAGAAGCATTGGAACTCTATTCCTTGGATACCTATACATCCGCAAACGCTACTTCCTTGCAAGGAAGTGTCGCATTTAAATTCATTTGAAGTGTAGACGAGGAATACACAGCACTTCGCAAATCATATTATATCTTACTATGAAACATAGAAATGAGATGCGATATCGCGTTTTAAGAAGCATTAGAACACTATTGCTACGATAGGTAGACATGTGCAAACGCTATTTCCTTGCAAGCAACTGTCGCATTTACATTCATGTGGAGTGTAGACGAGGAATACATAACACTTCGCAAATCATATTATATCTTACCATGAAACATAGAAATGAGATGCGATATCGCGTTTTAAGAAGCATTAGAACACTATTGCTACGATAGGTAGACTTTTGCAGACGCTATTTCCTTGCAAGGAAGTGTCGCATTTACATTCATTTGAAGTGTAGGCGAGGAATACATAACACTTCGCAATGAATATTATATCTTATCATGAAACATAGATATGAGATGCAATTTCTGGTTTTAAGAAGCATTTGAACTCTATTGCTTCGATACGTAGACATCTGCAAACGCTATTTCCTTACAAGGAAGTGTCGCATTTACATTCATTTGAAGTGTAGACGAGGAATACATAACACTTCGCATATCATATTATATCTTACACTGAAACATAGAAATGAGATGCGATATCGCGTTTTAAGTATCATAAGAACTCTATTGCTACGATACGTAGACATCTGCAAACGCTATTTCCTAGCAAGGAAGTGTCGCATTTACATCCATTTGAATCGTAGACGAGGAATGCATAACACTTCGCAATGAATATTATATCTTATCATGAATCATAGATATGAGATGCAATTTCTGGTTTTAAGAAGCATTTGAACTCTATTGCTTCGATACGTAGACATCTGCAAACGCTACTTCCTTGAAAGGAAGTGTCGCATTTAAATTCATTTGAAGTGTGGACGAGGAATACACAGCACTTCGCAAATCATATTATATCTTACCATGAAACATAGAAATGAGATGCGATATCGCGTTTTAAGAAGCATTAGAACACTATTGCTACGATAGGTAGACATTTGCAAACGCTATTTCCTTGCAAGGAACTGTCGCATTTACATTCATTTGGAGTGTAGACGAGGAATACATAACACTTCGCAAATCATATTATATCTTACCATGAAACATAGAAATGGGATGCGATATCGCGTTTTAAGAAGCATTAGAACACTATTGCTACGATAGGTAGACATGTGCAAACGCTATTTCCTTGCAAGCAAATGTCGCATTTACATTCATTTGAAGTGTAGACGAGGAATACATAACACTTCGCAAATCATATTATATCTTACCATGAAACATAGAAATGAGATGCGATATCGCGTTTTAAGAAGCATTAGAACACTATTGCAACGATACGTAGACATCTGCAAACGCTACTTCCTTGCAAGGAAGTGTCGCATTTAAATTCATTTGAAGTGTGGACGAGGAATACACAGCACTTCGCAAGTCATATTATATCTTACCATGAAACATAGAAATGAGATGCGATATCGCGTTTTAAGAAGCATTAGAACACTATTGCTACGGTTGGTAGACATTTGCAAACGCTATTTCCTTGCAAGGAACTGTCGCATTTACATTCATGTGGAGTGTAGACGAGGAATACATAACACTTCGCAAATCATATTATATCTTACCATGAAACATAGAAATGAGATGCGATATCGCGTTTTAAGAAGCATTAGAACACTATTGCTACGATAGGTAGACTTTTGCAGACGCTATTTCCTTGCAAGGAAGTGTCGCATTTACATTCATTTGAAGTGTAGGCGAGGAATACATAACACTTCGCAATGAATATTATATCTTATCATGAAACATAGATATGAGATGCAATTTCTGGTTTTAAGAAGCATTTGAACTCTATTGCTTCGATACGTAGACATCTGCAAACGCTATTTCCTAACAAGGAAGTGTCGCATTTACATTCATTTGAAGTGTATACGAGGAATACATAACACTTCGCAAATCATATTATATCTTACACTGAAACATAGAAATGAGATGCGATATCGCGTTTTAAGAATCATAAGAACTCTATTGCTACGATACGTAGACATCTGCAAACGCTATTTCCTAGCAAGGAAGTGTCGCATTTACATCCATTTGAATCGTAGACGAGGAATGCATAACACTTCGCAATGAATATTATATCTCATCATGAAACATAGATATGAGATGCAATTTCTGGTTTTAAGAAGCATTTGAACTCTATTGCTTCGATACGTAGACATCTGCAAACGCTATTTCCTTGCAAGGAAGTGTCGCATTTACATTCATTTGAAGTGTAGACGAGGAATACATAACACTTCGCAAATCATATTATATCTTACCCTGAAACATAGAAATGAGATGCGATATCGCGTTTTTAGAATCATAAGAACTCTATTGCTACGATACGTAGACATCTGCAGACGCTATTTTCTAGCAAGGAAGTGTCGCATTTACATTCATTTGAAGTGTGGACGAGGAATACATAACACTTCGCAAATCATATTATATCTTACCATGAAACATAGAAATGAGATGCGATATCGATTTTTAAGAAGCATTAGAACTCTATTGCTACGATACCTAGACATCTGCAGACGCTATTTCCTAGCAAGGAAGTGTCGCATTTACATTCATGTGGAGTGTAGACGAGGAATACATAACACTTCGCAAATCATATTATATCTTACCATGAAACATAGAAATGAGATGCGATATCGCGTTTTAAGAAGCATTAGAACACTATTGCTACGATAGGTAGACTTTTGCAGACGCTATTTCCTTGCAAGGAAGTGTCGCATTTACATTCATTTGAAGTGTAGGCGAGGAATACATAACACTTCGCAATGAATATTATATCTTATCATGAAACATAGATATGAGATGCAATTTCTGGTTTTAAGAAGCATTTGAACTCTATTGCTTCGATACGTAGACATCTGCAAACGCTATTTCCTTACAAGGAAGTGTCGCATTTACATTCATTTGAAGTGTAGACGAGGAATACATAACACTTCGCATATCATATTATATCTTACACTGAAACATAGAAATGAGATGCGATATCGCGTTTTAAGTATCATAAGAACTCTATTGCTACGATACGTAGACATCTGCAAACGCTATTTCCTAGCAAGGAAGTGTCGCATTTACATCCATTTGAATCGTAGACGAGGAATGCATAACACTTCGCAATGAATATTATATCTTATCATGAATCATAGATATGAGATGCAATTTCTGGTTTTAAGAAGCATTTGAACTCTATTGCTTCGATACGTAGACATCTGCAAACGCTACTTCCTTGAAAGGAAGTGTCGCATTTAAATTCATTTGAAGTGTGGACGAGGAATACACAGCACTTCGCAAATCATATTATATCTTACCATGAAACATAGAAATGAGATGCGATATCGCGTTTTAAGAAGCATTAGAACACTATTGCTACGATAGGTAGACATTTGCAAACGCTATTTCCTTGCAAGGAACTGTCGCATTTACATTCATTTGGAGTGTAGACGAGGAATACATAACACTTCGCAAATCATATTATATCTTACCATGAAACATAGAAATGGGATGCGATATCGCGTTTTAAGAAGCATTAGAACACTATTGCTACGATAGGTAGACATGTGCAAACGCTATTTCCTTGCAAGCAAATGTCGCATTTACATTCATTTGAAGTGTAGACGAGGAATACATAACACTTCGCAAATCATATTATATCTTACCATGAAACATAGAAATGAGATGCGATATCGCGTTTTAAGAAGCATTAGAACACTATTGCAACGATACGTAGACATCTGCAAACGCTACTTCCTTGCAAGGAAGTGTCGCATTTAAATTCATTTGAAGTGTGGACGAGGAATACACAGCACTTCGCAAGTCATATTATATCTTACCATGAAACATAGAAATGAGATGCGATATCGCGTTTTAAGAAGCATTAGAACACTATTGCTACGGTTGGTAGACATTTGCAAACGCTATTTCCTTGCAAGGAACTGTCGCATTTACATTCATGTGGAGTGTAGACGAGGAATACATAACACTTCGCAAATCATATTATATCTTACCATGAAACATAGAAATGAGATGCGATATCGCGTTTTAAGAAGCATTAGAACACTATTGCTACGATAGGTAGACTTTTGCAGACGCTATTTCCTTGCAAGGAAGTGTCGCATTTACATTCATTTGAAGTGTAGGCGAGGAATACATAACACTTCGCAATGAATATTATATCTTATCATGAAACATAGATATGAGATGCAATTTCTGGTTTTAAGAAGCATTTGAACTCTATTGCTTCGATACGTAGACATCTGCAAACGCTATTTCCTAACAAGGAAGTGTCGCATTTACATTCATTTGAAGTGTATACAAGGAATACATAACACTTCGCAAATCATATTATATCTTACACTGAAACATAGAAATGAGATGCGATATCGCGTTTTAAGAATCATAAGAACTCTATTGCTACGATACGTAGACATCTGCAAACGCTATTTCCTAGCAAGGAAGTGTCGCATTTACATCCATTTGAATCGTAGACGAGGAATGCATAACACTTCGCAACGAATATTATATCTCATCATGAAACATAGATATGAGATGCAATTTCTGGTTTTAAGAAGCATTTGAACTCTATTGCTTCGATACGTAGACATCTGCAAACGCTATTTCCTTGCAAGGAAGTGTCGCATTTACATTCATTTGAAGTGTAGGCGAGGAATACATAACACTTCGCAATGAATATTATATCTTATCATGAAACATAGATATGAGATGCAATTTCTGGTTTTAAGAAGCATTTGAACTCTATTGCTTCGATACGTAGACATCTGCAAACGCTATTTCCTTACAAGGAAGTGTCGCATTTACATTCATTTGAAGTGTAGACGAGGAATACATAACACTTCGCATATCATATTATATCTTACACTGAAACATAGAAATGAGATGCGATATCGCGTTTTAAGTATCATAAGAACTCTATTGCTACGATACGTAGACATCTGCAAACGCTATTTCCTAGCAAGGAAGTGTCGCATTTACATCCATTTGAATCGTAGACGAGGAATGCATAACACTTCGCAATGAATATTATATCTTATCATGAATCATAGATATGAGATGCAATTTCTGGTTTTAAGAAGCATTTGAACTCTATTGCTTCGATACGTAGACATCTGCAAACGCTACTTCCTTGAAAGGAAGTGTCGCATTTAAATTCATTTGAAGTGTGGACGAGGAATACACAGCACTTCGCAAATCATATTATATCTTACCATGAAACATAGAAATGAGATGCGATATCGCGTTTTAAGAAGCATTAGAACACTATTGCTACGATAGGTAGACATTTGCAAACGCTATTTCCTTGCAAGGAACTGTCGCATTTACATTCATTTGGAGTGTAGACGAGGAATACATAACACTTCGCAAATCATATTATATCTTACCATGAAACATAGAAATGGGATGCGATATCGCGTTTTAAGAAGCATTAGAACACTATTGCTACGATAGGTAGACATGTGCAAACGCTATTTCCTTGCAAGCAAATGTCGCATTTACATTCATTTGAAGTGTAGACGAGGAATACATAACACTTCGCAAATCATATTATATCTTACCATGAAACATAGAAATGAGATGCGATATCGCGTTTTAAGAAGCATTAGAACACTATTGCAACGATACGTAGACATCTGCAAACGCTACTTCCTTGCAAGGAAGTGTCGCATTTAAATTCATTTGAAGTGTGGACGAGGAATACACAGCACTTCGCAAGTCATATTATATCTTACCATGAAACATAGAAATGAGATGCGATATCGCGTTTTAAGAAGCATTAGAACACTATTGCTACGGTTGGTAGACATTTGCAAACGCTATTTCCTTGCAAGGAACTGTCGCATTTACATTCATGTGGAGTGTAGACGAGGAATACATAACACTTCGCAAATCATATTATATCTTACCATGAAACATAGAAATGAGATGCGATATCGCGTTTTAAGAAGCATTAGAACACTATTGCTACGATAGGTAGACTTTTGCAGACGCTATTTCCTTGCAAGGAAGTGTCGCATTTACATTCATTTGAAGTGTAGGCGAGGAATACATAACACTTCGCAATGAATATTATATCTTATCATGAAACATAGATATGAGATGCAATTTCTGGTTTTAAGAAGCATTTGAACTCTATTGCTTCGATACGTAGACATCTGCAAACGCTATTTCCTAACAAGGAAGTGTCGCATTTACATTCATTTGAAGTGTATACGAGGAATACATAACACTTCGCAAATCATATTATATCTTACACTGAAACATAGAAATGAGATGCGATATCGCGTTTTAAGAATCATAAGAACTCTATTGCTACGATACGTAGACATCTGCAAACGCTATTTCCTAGCAAGGAAGTGTCGCATTTACATCCATTTGAATCGTAGACGAGGAATGCATAGCACTTCGCAATGAATATTATATCTCATCATGAAACATAGATATGAGATGCAATTTCTGGTTTTAAGAAGCATTTGAACTCTATTGCTTCGATACGTAGACATCTGCAAACGCTATTTCCTTGCAAGGAAGTGTCGCATTTACATTCATTTGAAGTGTAGACGAGGAATACATAACACTTCGCAAATCATATTATATCTTACCCTGAAACATAGAAATGAGATGCGATATCGCGTTTTTAGAATCATAAGAACTCTATTGCTACGATACGTAGACATCTGCAGACGCTATTTTCTAGCAAGGAAGTGTCGCATTTACATTCATTTGAAGTGTGGACGAGGAATACATAACACTTCGCAAATCATATTATATCTTACCATGAAACATAGAAATGAGATGCGATATCGATTTTTAAGAAGCATTAGAACTCTATTGCTACGATACCTAGACATCTGCAGACGCTATTTCCTAGCAAGGAAGTGTCGCATTTACATTCATGTGGAGTGTAGACGAGGAATACATAACACTTCGCAAATCATATTATATCTTACCATGAAACATAGAAATGAGATGCGATATCGCGTTTTAAGAAGCATTAGAACACTATTGCTACGATAGGTAGACTTTTGCAGACGCTATTTCCTTGCAAGGAAGTGTCGCATTTACATTCATTTGAAGTGTAGGCGAGGAATACATAACACTTCGCAATGAATATTATATCTTATCATGAAACATAGATATGAGATGCAATTTCTGGTTTTAAGAAGCATTTGAACTCTATTGCTTCGATACGTAGACATCTGCAAACGCTATTTCCTTACAAGGAAGTGTCGCATTTACATTCATTTGAAGTGTAGACGAGGAATACATAACACTTCGCATATCATATTATATCTTACACTGAAACATAGAAATGAGATGCGATATCGCGTTTTAAGTATCATAAGAACTCTATTGCTACGATACGTAGACATCTGCAAACGCTATTTCCTAGCAAGGAAGTGTCGCATTTACATCCATTTGAATCGTAGACGAGGAATGCATAACACTTCGCAATGAATATTATATCTTATCATGAATCATAGATATGAGATGCAATTTCTGGTTTTAAGAAGCATTTGAACTCTATTGCTTCGATACGTAGACATCTGCAAACGCTACTTCCTTGAAAGGAAGTGTCGCATTTAAATTCATTTGAAGTGTGGACGAGGAATACACAGCACTTCGCAAATCATATTATATCTTACCATGAAACATAGAAATGAGATGCAATATCGCGTTTTAAGAAGCATTAGAACACTATTGCTACGATAGGTAGACATTTGCAAACGCTATTTCCTTGCAAGGAACTGTCGCATTTACATTCATTTGGAGTGTAGACGAGGAATACATAACACTTCGCAAATCATATTATATCTTACCATGAAACATAGAAATGGGATGCGATATCGCGTTTTAAGAAGCATTAGAACACTATTGCTACGATAGGTAGACATGTGCAAACGCTATTTCCTTGCAAGCAAATGTCGCATTTACATTCATTTGAAGTGTAGACGAGGAATACATAACACTTCGCAAATCATATTATATCTTACCATGAAACATAGAAATGAGATGCGATATCGCGTTTTAAGAAGCATTAGAACACTATTGCAACGATACGTAGACATCTGCAAACGCTACTTCCTTGCAAGGAAGTGTCGCATTTAAATTCATTTGAAGTGTGGACGAGGAATACACAGCACTTCGCAAGTCATATTATATCTTACCATGAAACATAGAAATGAGATGCGATATCGCGTTTTAAGAAGCATTAGAACACTATTGCTACGGTTGGTAGACATTTGCAAACGCTATTTCCTTGCAAGGAACTGTCGCATTTACATTCATGTGGAGTGTAGACGAGGAATACATAACACTTCGCAAATCATATTATATCTTACCATGAAACATAGAAATGAGATGCGATATCGCGTTTTAAGAAGCATTAGAACACTATTGCTACGATAGGTAGACTTTTGCAGACGCTATTTCCTTGCAAGGAAGTGTCGCATTTACATTCATTTGAAGTGTAGGCGAGGAATACATAACACTTCGCAATGAATATTATATCTTATCATGAAACATAGATATGAGATGCAATTTCTGGTTTTAAGAAGCATTTGAACTCTATTGCTTCGATACGTAGACATCTGCAAACGCTATTTCCTAACAAGGAAGTGTCGCATTTACATTCATTTGAAGTGTATACAAGGAATACATAACACTTCGCAAATCATATTATATCTTACACTGAAACATAGAAATGAGATGCGATATCGCGTTTTAAGAATCATAAGAACTCTATTGCTACGATACGTAGACATCTGCAAACGCTATTTCCTAGCAAGGAAGTGTCGCATTTACATCCATTTGAATCGTAGACGAGGAATGCATAACACTTCGCAACGAATATTATATCTCATCATGAAACATAGATATGAGATGCAATTTCTGGTTTTAAGAAGCATTTGAACTCTATTGCTTCGATACGTAGACATCTGCAAACGCTATTTCCTTGCAAGGAAGTGTCGCATTTACATTCATTTGAAGTGTAGACGAGGAATACATAACACTGCGCAAATCATATTATATCTTACCCTGAAACATAGAAATGAGATGCGATATCGCGTTTTTAGAATCATAAGAACTCTATTGCTACGATACGTAGACATCTGCAGACGCTATTTTCTAGCAAGGAAGTGTCGCATTTACATTCATTTGAAGTGTGGACGAGGAATACATAACACTTCGCAAATCATATTATATCTTACCATGAAACATAGAAATGAGATGCGATATCGATTTTTAAGAAGCATTAGAACTCTATTGCTACGATACCTAGACATCTGCAGACGCTATTTCCTAGCAAGGAAGTGTCGCATTTACATTCATTTGAAGTGTAGACGAGGAATACATAATACTTCGCAAATCATATTATATCTTACCATGAAACATAGAAATGGGATGCGATATCGCGTTTTAAGAAGCATTTGGACTCTATTGCTTCGGTACGTAGACATCTGCAAACGCTATTTCCTTGCAAGGAAGTGTCGCATTTACATTCATTTGAAGTGTAGACGAGGAATACATAACACTTCGCAAATCATATTATATTTTACCATGAAACGTAGAAATGGGATGCGATATCGCGTTTTAAGAAGCAATGGAACTCTATTGCTACGATACCTGGACATCTGCAGACGCTATTTTCTAGCAAGGAAGTGTCGCATTTACATTCATTTGAAGTGTAGACGAGGAATACATAACACTTCGCAAATCATATTATATCTTACCATGAAACATAGAAATGAGATGCGATATCGCGTTTTAAGAAGCATTAGAACTCTATTTCTACGATACCTAGACATCTGCAGACGATATTTCCTAGCAAGGAAGTGTCGCATTTACATTCATTTGAAGTGTAGATGAGGAATACATAATACTTCGCAAATCATATTATATCTTACCATGAAACATAGAAATGGGATGCGATATCGCGTTTTAAGAAGCATTGGAACTCTATTCCTTCGATACGTAGACATCTGCAAACGCTACTTCCTTGCAAGGAAGTGTCGCATTTAAATTCATTTGAAGTGTAGACGAGGAATACACAGCACTTCGCAAATCATATTATATCTTACTATGAAACATAGAAATGAGATGCGATATCGCGTTTTAAGAAGCAATAGAACACTATTGCTACGATAGGTAGACATGTGCAAACGCTATTTCCTTGCAAGCAACTGTCGCATTTACATTCATTTGAAGTGTAGACGAGGAATACATAACACTTCGCAAATCATATTATATCTTACCATGAAACATAGAAATGAGATGCGATATCGCGTTTTAAGAAGCAATAGAACACTATTGCTACGATAGGTAGACATGTGCAAACGCTATTTCCTTGCAAGCAACTGTCGCATTTACATTCATTTGAAGTGTAGACGAGGAATACATAACACTTCGCAAATCATATTATATCTTACCATGAAACATAGAAATGAGATGCGATATCGCCTTTTAAGAAGCATTAGACCACTATTGCTACGGTAGGTAGACATTTGCAAACGCTATTTCCTTGCAAGGAACTGTCGCATTTACATTCATGTGGAGTGTAGACGAGGAATACATAACACTTCGCAAATCATATTATATCTTACCATGAAACATAGAAATGAGATGCGATATCGCGTTTTAAGAAGCATTAGAACACTATTGCTACGATAGGTAGACTTTTGCAGACGCTATTTCCTTGCAAGGAAGTGTCGCATTTACATTCATTTGAAGTGTAGGCGAGGAATACATAACACTTCGCAATGAATATTATATCTTATCATGAAACATAGATATGAGATGCAATTTCTGGTTTTAAGAAGCATTTGAACTCTATTGCTTCGATACGTAGACATCTGCAAACGCTATTTCCTTACAAGGAAGTGTCGCATTTACATTCATTTGAAGTGTAGACGAGGAATACATAACACTTCGCATATCATATTATATCTTACACTGAAACATAGAAATGAGATGCGATATCGCGTTTTAAGTATCATAAGAACTCTATTGCTACGATACGTAGACATCTGCAAACGCTATTTCCTAGCAAGGAAGTGTCGCATTTACATCCATTTGAATCGTAGACGAGGAATGCATAACACTTCGCAATGAATATTATATCTTATCATGAATCATAGATATGAGATGCAATTTCTGGTTTTAAGAAGCATTTGAACTCTATTGCTTCGATACGTAGACATCTGCAAACGCTACTTCCTTGAAAGGAAGTGTCGCATTTAAATTCATTTGAAGTGTGGACGAGGAATACACAGCACTTCGCAAATCATATTATATCTTACCATGAAACATAGAAATGAGATGCGATATCGCGTTTTAAGAAGCATTAGAACACTATTGCTACGATAGGTAGACATTTGCAAACGCTATTTCCTTGCAAGGAACTGTCGCATTTACATTCATTTGGAGTGTAGACGAGGAATACATAACACTTCGCAAATCATATTATATCTTACCATGAAACATAGAAATGGGATGCGATATCGCGTTTTAAGAAGCATTAGAACACTATTGCTACGATAGGTAGACATGTGCAAACGCTATTTCCTTGCAAGCAAATGTCGCATTTACATTCATTTGAAGTGTAGACGAGGAATACATAACACTTCGCAAATCATATTATATCTTACCATGAAACATAGAAATGAGATGCGATATCGCGTTTTAAGAAGCATTAGAACACTATTGCAACGATACGTAGACATCTGCAAACGCTACTTCCTTGCAAGGAAGTGTCGCATTTAAATTCATTTGAAGTGTGGACGAGGAATACACAGCACTTCGCAAGTCATATTATATCTTACCATGAAACATAGAAATGAGATGCGATATCGCGTTTTAAGAAGCATTAGAACACTATTGCTACGGTTGGTAGACATTTGCAAACGCTATTTCCTTGCAAGGAACTGTCGCATTTACATTCATGTGGAGTGTAGACGAGGAATACATAACACTTCGCAAATCATATTATATCTTACCATGAAACATAGAAATGAGATGCGATATCGCGTTTTAAGAAGCATTAGAACACTATTGCTACGATAGGTAGACTTTTGCAGACGCTATTTCCTTGCAAGGAAGTGTCGCATTTACATTCATTTGAAGTGTAGGCGAGGAATACATAACACTTCGCAATGAATATTATATCTTATCATGAAACATAGATATGAGATGCAATTTCTGGTTTTAAGAAGCATTTGAACTCTATTGCTTCGATACGTAGACATCTGCAAACGCTATTTCCTAACAAGGAAGTGTCGCATTTACATTCATTTGAAGTGTATACGAGGAATACATAACACTTCGCAAATCATATTATATCTTACACTGAAACATAGAAATGAGATGCGATATCGCGTTTTAAGAATCATAAGAACTCTATTGCTACGATACGTAGACATCTGCAAACGCTATTTCCTAGCAAGGAAGTGTCGCATTTACATCCATTTGAATCGTAGACGAGGAATGCATAACACTTCGCAATGAATATTATATCTCATCATGAAACATAGATATGAGATGCAATTTCTGGTTTTAAGAAGCATTTGAACTCTATTGCTTCGATACGTAGACATCTGCAAACGCTATTTCCTTGCAAGGAAGTGTCGCATTTACATTCATTTGAAGTGTAGACGAGGAATACATAACACTTCGCAAATCATATTATATCTTACCCTGAAACATAGAAATGAGATGCGATATCGCGTTTTTAGAATCATAAGAACTCTATTGCTACGATACGTAGACATCTGCAGACGCTATTTTCTAGCAAGGAAGTGTCGCATTTACATTCATTTGAAGTGTGGACGAGGAATACATAACACTTCGCAAATCATATTATATCTTACCATGAAACATAGAAATGAGATGCGATATCGCGTTTTAAGAAGCATTAGAACTCTATTGCTACGATACCTAGACATCTGCAGACGCTATTTCCTAGCAAGGAAGTGTCGCATTTACATTCATTTGAAGTGTAGACGAGGAATACATAATACTTCGCAAATCATATTATATCTTACCATGAAACATAGAAATGGGATGCGATATCGCGTTTTAAGAAGCATTTGGACTCTATTGCTTCGGTACGTAGACATCTGCAAACGCTATTTCCTTGCAAGGAAGTGTCGCATTTACATTCATTTGAAGTGTAGACGAGGAATACATAACACTTCGCAAATCATATTATATTTTACCATGAAACGTAGAAATGGGATGCGATATCGCGTTTTAAGAAGCAATGGAACTCTATTGCTACGATACCTAGACATCTGCAGACGCTATTTTCTAGCAAGGAAGTGTCGCATTTACATTCATTTGAAGTGTAGACGAGGAATACATAACACTTCGCAAATCATATTATATCTTACCATGAAACATAGAAATGAGATGCGATATCGCGTTTTAAGAAGCATTAGAACTCTATTTCTACGATACCTAGACATCTGCAGACGATATTTCCTAGCAAGGAAGTGTCGCATTTACATTCATTTGAAGTGTAGATGAGGAATACATAATACTTCGCAAATCATATTATATCTTACCATGAAACATAGAAATGGGATGCGATATCGCGTTTTAAGAAGCATTGGAACTCTATTCCTTCGATACGTAGACATCTGCAAACGCTACTTCCTTGCAAGGAAGTGTCGCATTTAAATTCATTTGAAGTGTAGACGAGGAATACACAGCACTTCGCAAATCATATTATATCTTACTATGAAACATAGAAATGAGATGCGATATCGCGTTTTAAGAAGCAATAGAACACTATTGCTACGATAGGTAGACATGTGCAAACGCTATTTCCTTGCAAGCAACTGTCGCATTTACATTCATTTGAAGTGTAGACGAGGAATACATAACACTTCGCAAATCATATTATATCTTACCATGAAACATAGAAATGAGATGCGATATCGCGTTTTAAGAAGCATTAGAACACTATTGCAACGATACGTAGACATCTGCAAACGCTACTTCCTTGCAAGGAAGTGTCGCATTTAAATTCATTTGAAGTGTGGACGAGGAATACACAGCACTTCGCAAATCATATTAAAGCTTACCATGAAACATAGAAATGAGATGCGATATCGCGTTTTAAGAAGCATTAGAACACTATTGCTACGATAGGTAGACATTTGCAAACGCTATTTCCTTGCAAGGAACTGTCGCATTTACAGTCATTTGGAGTGTAGACGAGGAATACATAACACTTCGCAAATCATAGTATATCTTACCATGAAACATAGAAATGTGATGCGATATCGCGTTTTAAGAAGCATTGGAACTCTATTCCTTCGATTCGTATACATCTGCAAACGCTACTTCCTTGCAAGGAAGTGTCGCATTTAAATTCATTTGAAGTGTAGACGAGGAATACACAGCACTTCGCAAATCATATTATATCTTACTATGAAACATAGAAATGAGATGCGATATCGCGTTTTAAGAAGCATTAGAACACTATTACTGCGATAGGTAGACATGTGCAAACGCTATTTCCTTGCAAGCAAATGTCGCATTTACATTCATTTGAAGTGTAGACGAGGAATACATAACACTTCGCAAATCATATTATATCTTACCATGAAACATAGAAATGGGATGCGATATCGCGTTTTAAGAAGCATTAGAACACTATTGCAACGATACGTAGACATCTGCAAACGCTACTTCCTTGCAAGGAAGTGTCGCATTTAAATTCATTTGAAGTGTGGACGAGGAATACACAGCACTTCGCAAATCATATTATATCTTACCATGAAACATAGAAATGAGATGCGATATCGCGTTTTAAGAAGCATTAGAACACTATTGCTACGATAGGTAGACATTTGCAAACGCTATTTCCTTGCAAGGAACTGTCGCATTTACATTCATTTGGAGTGTAGACGAGGAATACATAACACTTCGCAAATCATATTATATCTTACCATGAAACATAGAAATGAGATGCGATATCGCGTTTTAAGAAGCATTAGAACTCTATTGCTACGATACCTAGACATCTGCAGACGATATTTCCTAGCAAGGAAGTGTCGCAGTTACATTCATTTGAAGTGTAGATGAGGAATACATAATACTTCGCAAATCATATTATATCTTACCATGAAACATAGAAATGGGATGCGATATCGCGTTTTAAGAAGCATTAGAACTCTATTCCTTCGATACGTATACATCCGCAAACGCTACTTCCTTGCAAGGAAGTGTCGCATTTAAAGTCATTTGAAGTGTAGACGAGGAATACACAGCACTTCGCAAATCATATTATATCTTACTATGAAACATAGAAATGAGATGCGATATCGCGTTTTAAGAAGCATTAGAACACTATTGCTACGATAGGTAGACATGTGCAAACGCTATTTCCTTGCAAGCAACTGTCGCATTTACATTCATTTGAAGTGTAGACGAGGAAGACATAACACTTCGCAAATCATATTATATCTTACCATGAAACATAGAAATGAGATGCGATATCGCGTTTTAAGAAGCATTAGAACACTATTGCAACGATACGTAGACATCTGCAAACGCTACTTCCTTGCAAGGAAGTGTCGCATTTAAATTCATTTGAAGTGTGGACGAGGAATACACAGCACTTCGCAAATCATATTATATCTTACCATGAAACATAGAAATGAGATGCGATATCGCCTTTTAAGAAGCATTAGACCACTATTGCTACGGTAGGTAGACATTTGCAAACGCTATTTCCTTGCAAGGAACTGTCGCATTTACATTCATGTGGAGTGTAGACGAGGAATACATAACACTTCGCAAATCATATTATATCTTACCATGAAACATAGAAATGAGATGCGATATCGCGTTTTAAGAAGCATTAGAACACTATTGCTACGATAGGTAGACTTTTGCAGACGCTATTTCCTTGCAAGGAAGTGTCGCATTTACATTCATTTGAAGTGTAGACGAGGAATACATAATACTTCGCAAATCATATTATATCTTACCATGAAACATAGAAATGGGATGCGATATCACGTTTTAAGAAGCATTTGGACTCTATTGCTTCGGTACGTAGACATCTGCAAACGCTATTTCCTTGCAAGGAAGTGTCGCATTTACATTCATTTGAAGTGTAGACGAGGAATACATAACACTTCGCAAATCATATTATATCTTACCCTGAAACATAGAAATGAGATGCGATATCGCGTTTTTAGAATCATAAGAACTCTATTGCTACGATACGTAGACATCTGCAGACGCTATTTCCTAGCAAGGAAGTGTCGCATTTACATTCATTTGAAGTGTAGACGAGGAATACATGACACTTCGCAAATCATATTATATTTTACCATGAAACGTAGAAATGAGATGCGATATCGCGTTTTAAGAAGCATTAGAACTCTATTGCTACGATACGTAGACATCTGCAAACGCTATTTCCTTGCAAGGAAGTGTCGCATTTACATTCATTTGGAGTGTAGGCGAGGAATACATAACACTTCGCAATGAATATTATATCTTATCATGAAACATAGATATGAGATGCAATTTCTGGTTTTAAGAAGCATTTGAACTCTATTGCTTCGATACGTAGACATCTGCAAACGCTATTTCCTTGCAAGGAAGTGTCGCATTTACATTCATTTGAAGTGTAGACGAGGAATACATAACACTTCGCAAATCATATTATATCTTACCCTGAAACATAGAAATGAGATGCGATATCGCGTTTTTAGAATCATAAGAACTCTATTGCTACGATACGTAGACATCTGCAGACGCTATTTCCTAGCAAGGAAGTGTCGCATTTACATTCATTTGAAGTGTAGACGAGGAATACATGACACTTCGCAAATCATATTATATTTTACCATGAAACGTAGAAATGAGATGCGATATCGCGTTTTAAGAAGCATTGGAACTCTATTCCTTCGATACGTAGACATCTGCAAACGCTACTTCCTTGCAAGGAAGTGTCGCATTTAAATTCATTTGAAGTGTAGACGAGGAATACACAGCACTTCGCAAATCATATTATGTCTTACTATGAAACATAGAAATGAGATGCGATATCGCGTTTTAAGAAGCATTAGAACACGATTGCTACGATAGGTAGACATTTGCAAACGCTATTTCCTTGAAAGGAACTGTCGCATTTACGTTCATTTGAAGTGTAGACTAGGAATACATAACACTTCGCAAATCATATTATATCTTACCATGAAACATAGAAATGAGATGCGATATCGCGTTTTAAGAAGCATTAGAACACTATTGCTACGATAGGTAGACTTTTGCAGACGCTATTTCCTTGCAAGGAAGTGTCGCATTTACATTCATTTGAAGTGTAGACGAGGAATACATAACACTTCGCAAATCATATTATATCTTACCATGAAGCATAGAAATGGGATGCGATATCGCGTTTTAAGAAGCATTAGAACTCTATTGCTACGATACGTAGACATCTGCAAACGCTATTTTCTAGCAAGGAAGTGTCGCATTTACATCCATTTGAATCGTAGACGAGGAATTCATAACACTTCGCAATGAATATTATATCTTATCATGAAACATAGATATGAGATGCAATTTCTGGTTTTAAGGAGCATTTGAACTCTATTGCTTCGATACGTAGACATCTGCAAACGCTATTTCCTTGCAAGGAAGTGTCGCATTTTCACTCATTTGAAGTGTAGACGAGGAATACATAACACTTCGCAATGAATATTATATCTTATCATGAAACATAGATATGAGATGCAATTTCTGGTTTTAAGAAGCATTTGAACTCTATTGCTTCGATACGTAGACATCTGCAAACGCTATTTCCTTGCAAGGAAGTGTCGCATTTACATTCATTTGAAGTGTAGACGAGGAATACATAACACTTCGCAAATCATATTATATCCTACCCTGAAACATAGAAATGAGATGCGATAACGCGTTTTTAGAATCATAAGAACTCTATTGCTACGATACGTAGACATCTGCAGACGCTATTTCCTAGCAAGGAAGTGTCGCATTTACATTCATTTGAAGTGTAGACGAGGAATACATGACACTTCGCAAATCATATTATATTTTACCATGAAACGTAGAAATGAGATGCGATATCGCGTTTTAAGAAGCATTGGAACTCTATTCCTTCGATACGTAGACATCTGCAAACGCTACTTCCTTGCAAGGAAGTGTCGCATTTAAATTCATTTGAAGTGTAGACGAGGAATACACAGCACTTCGCAAATCATATTATGTCTTACTATGAAACATAGAAATGAGATGCGATATCGCGTTTTAAGAAGCATTAGAACTCTATTGCTACGATACGTAGACATCTGCAGACGCTATTTCCTAGCAAGGAAGTGTCGCATTTACATTCATTTGAAGTGTAGACGAGAAATACATGACTCTTCGCAAATCATATTATATCTTACCCTGAAACATAGAAATGAGATGCGATATCGCGTTTTTAGAATCATAAGAACTCTATTGCTACGATACGTAGACATCTGCAGACGCTATTTCCTAGCAAGGAAGTGTCGCATTTACATTCATTTGAAGTGTAGACGAGGAATACATGACACTTCGCAAATCATATTATATTTTACCATGAAACGTAGAAATGAGATGCGATATCGCGTTTTAAGAAGCATTAGAACTCTATTGCTACGATACGTAGACATCTGCAAACGCTATTTCCTTGCAAGGAAGTGTCGCATTTACATTCATTTGGAGTGTAGGCGAGGAATACATAACACTTCGCAATGAATATTATATCTTATCATGAAACATAGATATGAGATGCAATTTCTGGTTTTAAGAAGCATTTGAACTCTATTGCTTCGATACGTAGACATCTGCAAACGCTATTTCCTTGCAAGGAAGTGTCGCATTTACATTCATTTGAAGTGTAGACGAGGAATACATAACACTTCGCAAATCATATTATATCTTACCCTGAAACATAGAAATGAGATGCGATATCGCGTTTTTAGAATCATAAGAACTCTATTGCTACGATACGTAGACATCTGCAGACGCTATTTCCTAGCAAGGAAGTGTCGCATTTACATTCATTTGAAGTGTAGACGAGGAATACATGACACTTCGCAAATCATATTATATTTTACCATGAAACGTAGAAATGAGATGCGATATCGCGTTTTAAGAAGCATTGGAACTCTATTCCTTCGATACGTAGACATCTGCAAACGCTACTTCCTTGCAAGGAAGTGTCGCATTTAAATTCATTTGAAGTGTAGACGAGGAATACACAGCACTTCGCAAATCATATTATGTCTTACTATGAAACATAGAAATGAGATGCGATATCGCGTTTTAAGAAGCATTAGAACACGATTGCTACGATAGGTAGACATTTGCAAACGCTATTTCCTTGAAAGGAACTGTCGCATTTACGTTCATTTGAAGTGTAGACTAGGAATACATAACACTTCGCAAATCATATTATATCTTACCATGAAACATAGAAATGAGATGCGATATCGCGTTTTAAGAAGCATTAGAACACTATTGCTACGATAGGTAGACTTTTGCAGACGCTATTTCCTTGCAAGGAAGTGTCGCATTTACATTCATTTGAAGTGTAGACGAGGAATACATAACACTTCGCAAATCATATTATATCTTACCATGAAGCATAGAAATGGGATGCGATATCGCGTTTTAAGAAGCATTAGAACTCTATTGCTACGATACGTAGACATCTGCAAACGCTATTTTCTAGCAAGGAAGTGTCGCATTTACATCCATTTGAATCGTAGACGAGGAATTCATAACACTTCGCAATGAATATTATATCTTATCATGAAACATAGATATGAGATGCAATTTCTGGTTTTAAGGAGCATTTGAACTCTATTGCTTCGATACGTAGACATCTGCAAACGCTATTTCCTTGCAAGGAAGTGTCGCATTTTCACTCATTTGAAGTGTAGACGAGGAATACATAACACTTCGCAATGAATATTATATCTTATCATGAAACATAGATATGAGATGCAATTTCTGGTTTTAAGAAGCATTTGAACTCTATTGCTTCGATACGTAGACATCTGCAAACGCTATTTCCTTGCAAGGAAGTGTCGCATTTACATTCATTTGAAGTGTAGACGAGGAATACATAACACTTCGCAAATCATATTATATCCTACCCTGAAACATAGAAATGAGATGCGATAACGCGTTTTTAGAATCATAAGAACTCTATTGCTACGATACGTAGACATCTGCAGACGCTATTTCCTAGCAAGGAAGTGTCGCATTTACATTCATTTGAAGTGTAGACGAGGAATACATGACACTTCGCAAATCATATTATATTTTACCATGAAACGTAGAAATGAGATGCGATATCGCGTTTGAAGAAGCATTGGAACTCTATTCCTTCGATACGTAGACATCTGCAAACGCTACTTCCTTGCAAGGAAGTGTCGCATTTAAATTCATTTGAAGTGTAGACGAGGAATACACAGCACTTCGCAAATCATATTATGTCTTACTATGAAACATAGAAATGAGATGCGATATCGCGTTTTAAGAAGCATTAGAACTCTATTGCTACGATACGTAGACATCTGCAGACGCTATTTCCTAGCAAGGAAGTGTCGCATTTACATTCATTTGAAGTGTAGACGAGAAATACATGACTCTTCGCAAATCATATTATATTTTACCATGAAACGTAGAAATGAGATGCGATATCGCGTTTTAAGAAGCACTAGAACTCTATTGCTTCGATACGTAGACATCTGCAAACGCTATTTCCTTGCAAGGAAGTGTCGCATTTTCATTCATTTGAAGTGTAGACGAGGAATACATAACACTTCGCAAATCATATTATATTTTACCATGAAACGTAGAATTGAGATGCGATATCGCGTTTTAAGAAGCATTAGAACTCTATTGCTACGATACGTAGACATCTGCAAACGCTATTTCCTTGCAAGGAAGTGTCGCATTTACATTCATTTGAAGTGTAGGCGAGGAATACATGACACTTCGCAAATCATATTATATTTTACCATGAAACGTAGAAATGAGATGCGATATCGCGTTTTAAGAAGCATTGGAACTCTATTCCTTCGATACGTAGACATCTGCAAACGCTACTTCCTTGCAAGGAAGTGTCGCATTTAAATTCATTTGAGGTGTAGACGAGGAGTACACAGCACTTCGCAAATCATATTATGTCTTACTATGAAACATAGAAATGAGATGCGATATCGCGTTTTAAGAAGCATTAGAACACGATTGCTACGATACGTAGACATCTACAAACGCTATTTCCTTGCAGGGAAGTGTCGCATTTACATTCATTTGAATCGTAGACGAGGAATGCATAACACTTCGCAATGAATATTATATCTTACCATGAAACATAGAAATGAGATGCGATATCGCGTTCTAAGAAGCATTAGAACTCTATTGCTACGATAGGTAGACATCTGCAAACGCTATATCCTTGCATTCATGTGTCGCATTTACATTCACTTGAAGTGTAGACGAGGAATACATAACACTTCGCAAATCATATTATATCTTACCCTGAAACATAGAAATGAGATGCGATATCGCGTTTTTAGAATCATAAGAACTCTATTGCTACGATACGTAGACATCTGCAGACGCTATTTCCTAGCAAGGAAGTGTCGCATTTACATTCATTTGAAGTGTAGACGAGGAATACATGACTCTTCGCAAATAATATTATATTTTACCATGAAACGTAGAAATGAGATGCGATATCGCGTTTTAAGAAGCATTAGAACTCTATTGCTACGATACGTAGACATCTGCAAACGCTATTTTCTAGCAAGGAAGTGTCGCATTTACATCCATTTGAATCGTAGACGAGGAATTCATAACACTTCGCAATGAATATTATATCTTATCATGAAACATAGATATGAGATGCAATTTCTGGTTGTAAGGAGCATTTGAACTCTATTGCTTCGATACGTAGACATCTGCAAACGCTATTTCCTTGCAAGGAAGTGTCGCATTTTCATTCATTTGAATTGTAGACGAGGAATACATAACACTTGGCAAATCATATTATATCTTCCCATGAAACATAGAAATGAGATGCGATATCGCGTTTTAAGAAGCATTAGAACTCTATTGCTACGATACCTAGACATCTGCAGACGCTATTTCCTAGCAAGGAAGTGTCGCATTTACATTCATTTGAAGTGTAGACGAGGAATACATGACACTTCGCAAATCATATTATATCTTACCATGAAACATAGAAATAAGATGCGATATCGCGTTTTAAGAAGCATTAGAACTCTATTGCTACGATACCTAGACATCTGCAGACGCTATTTCCTAGCAAGGAAGTGTCGCATTTACATTCATTTGAAGTGTAGACGAGGAATTCATGACACTTCGCAAATCATATTATATCTTACCATGAAACATAGAAATAAGATGCGATATCGCGTTTTAAGAAGCATTAGAACTCTATTGCTACGATACCTAGACATCTGCAGACGCTATTTTCTAGCAAGGAAGTGTCGCATTTACATTCATTTGAAGTGTAGACGAGGAATACATAACACTTCGCAAATCATATTATATCTTACCATGAAACATAGAAATGAGATGCGATATCGCGTTTTAAGAAGCATTAGAACTCTATTGCTACGATACCTAGACATCTGCAAACGCTATTTCCTTGCAAGCAACTGTCGCATTTACATTCATTTGAAGTGTAGACGAGGAATACATAACACTTCGCAAATCATATTATATCTTACCATGAAACATAGAAATGAGATGCGATATCGCGTTTTAAGAAGCATTAGAACACTATTGCAACGATACGTAGACATCTGCAAACGCTACTTCCTTGCAAGGAAGTGTCGCATTTAAATTCATTTGAAGTGTGGACGAGGAATACACAGCACTTCGCAAATCATATTATATCTTACCATGAAACATAGAAATGAGATGCGATATCGCGTTTTAAGAAGCATTAGAACACTATTGCTACGGTAGGTAGACATTTGCAAACGCTATTTCCTTGCAAGGAACTGTCGCATTTACATTCATGTGGAGTGTAGACGAGGAATACATAACACTTCGCAAATCATATTATATCTTACACTGAAACATAGAAATGAGATGCGATATCGCGTTTTAAGAATCATAAGAACTCTATTGCTAGGATACGTAGACATCTGCAAACGCTATTTCCTAGCAAGGAAGTGTCGCATTTACATCCATTTGAATCGTAGACGAGGAATGCATAACACTTCGCAATGAATATTATATCTTATCATGAAACATAGATATGGGATGCAATTTCTGGTTTTAAGAAGCATTTGAACTCTATTGCTTCGATACGTAGACATCTGCAAACGCTATTTCCTTGCAAGGAAGTGTCGCATTTACATTCATTTGAAGTGTAGACGAGGAATACATAACACTTCGCAAATCATATTATATCTTACCCTGAAACATAGAAATGAGATGCGATATCGCGTTTTAAGAAGCATTAGAACACTATTGCTACGATAGGTAGACTTTTGCAGACGCTATTTCCTTGCAAGGAAGTGTCGCATTTACATTCATTTGAAGTGTAGGCGAGGAATACATAACACTTCGCAATGAATATTATATCTTATCATGAAACATAGATATGAGATGCAATTCTTGGTTTTAAGAAGCATTTGAACTCTATTGCTTCGATACGTAGACATCTGCGAACGCTATTTCCTTACAAGGAAGTGTCGCATTTACATTCATTTGAAGTGTAGACGAGGAATACATAACACTTCGCAAATCATATTATATCTTACACTGAAACATAGAAATGAGATGCGATATCGCGTCTTAAGAATCATAAGAACTCTATTGCTACGATACGTAGACATCTGCAGACGCTATTTCCTAGCAAGGAAGTGTCGCATTTACATTCACTTGAAGTGTAGACGAGGAATACATGACTCTTCGTAAATCATATTATATTTTACCATGAAACGTAGAAATGAGATGCGATATCGCGTTTTAAGAAGCATTAGAACTCTATTGCTACGATACGTAGACATCTGCAAACGCTATTTTCTAGCAAGGAGGTGTCGCATTTACATCCATTTGAATCGTAGACGAGGAATTCATAACACTTCGCAATGAATATTATATCTTATCATGAAACATAGATATGAGATGCAATTTCTGGTTTTAAGGAGCATTTGAACTCTATTGCTTCGATACGTAGACATCTGCAAACGCTATTTCCTTGCAAGGAAGTGTCGCATTTACATTCATTTGAAGTGTAGACGAGGAATACATAACACTTGGCAAATCATATTATATCTTCCCATGAAACATAGAAATGAGATGCGATATCGCGTTTTAAGAAGCATTAGAACTCTATTGCTACGATACCTAGACATCTGCAGACGATATTTCCTAGCAAGGAAGTGTCGCATTTACATTCATTTGAAGTGTAGACGAGGAATACACAGCACTTCGCAAATCATATTATATCTTACTATGAAACATAGAAATGAGATGCGATATCGCGTTTTAAGAAGTATTAGAACACTATTGCTACGATAGGTAGACATGTGCAAACGCCAATTCCTTGCAAGCAACTGTCGCATTTACATTCATTTGAAGTGTAGACGAGGAATACATAACACTTCGCAAATCATATTATATCTTACCATGAAACATAGAAATGAGATGCGATATCGCGTTTTAAGAAGCATTAGAACACTATTGCAACGATACGTACACATCTGCAAACGCTACTTCCTTGCAAGGAAGTGTCGCATTTAAATTCATTTGAAGTGTGGACGAGGAATACACAGCACTTCGCAAATCATATTATATCTTACCATGAAACATAGAAATGAGATGCGATATCGCGTTTTAAGAAGTATTAGAACACTATTGCTACGGTAGGTAGACATTTGCAAACGCTATTTCCTTGCAAGGAACTGTCGCATTTACATTCATGTGGAGTGTAGACGAGGAATACATAACACTTCGCAAATCATATTATATCTTACCATGAAACATAGAAATGAGATGCGATATCGCGTTTTAAGAAGCATTAGAACACTATTGCTACGATAGGTAGACTTTTGCAGACGCTATTTCCTTGCAAGGAAGTGTCGCATTTACATTCATTTGAAGTGTAGGCGAGGAATACATAACACTTCGCAATGAATATTATATATTATCATGAAACATAGATATGAGATGCAATTCTTGGTTTTAAGAAGCATTTGAACTCTATTGCTTCGATACGTAGACATCTGCGAACGCTATTTCCTTACAAGGAAGTGTCGCATTTACATTCATTTGAAGTGTAGACGAGGAATACATAACACTTCGCAAATCATATTATATCTTACACTGAAACATAGAAATGAGATGCGATATCGCGTTTTAAGAATCATAAGAACTCTATTGCTAGGATACGTAGACATCTGCAAACGCTATTTCCTAGCAAGGAAGTGTCGCATTTACATCCATTTGAATCGTAGACGAGGAATGCATAACACTTCGCAATGAATATTATATCTTATCATGAAACATAGATATGGGATGCAATTTCTGGTTTTAAGAAGCATTTGAACTCTATTGCTTCGATACGTAGACATCTGCAAACGCTATTTCCTTGCAAGGAAGTGTCGCATTTACATTCATTTGAAGTGTAGACGAGGAATACATAACACTTCGCAAATCATATTATATCTTACCCTGAAACATAGAAATGAGATGCGATATCGCGTTTTTAGAATCATAAGAACTCTATTGCTACGATACGTAGACATCTGCAGACGCTATTTCCTAGCAAGGAAGTGTCGCATTTACATTCATTTGAAGTGTAGACGAGGAATACATGACTCTTCGCAAATCATATTATATTTTACCATGAAACGTAGAAATGAGATGCGATATCGCGTTTTAAGAAGCATTAGAACTCTATTGCTACGATACGTAGACATCTGCAAACGCTATTTTCTAGCAAGGAGGTGTCGCATTTACATCCATTTGAATCGTAGACGAGGAATTCATAACACTTCGCAATGAATATTATATCTTATCAAGAAACATAGATATGAGATGCAATTTCTGGTTTTAAGGAGCATTTGAACTCTCTTGCTTCGATACGTAGACATCTGCAAACGCTATTTCCTTGCAAGGAAGTGTCGCATTTACATTCATTTGAAGTGTAGACGAGGAATACATGACACTTCGCAAATCATATTATATCTTATCATGAAACATAGAAATAAGATGCGATATCGCGTTTTAAGAAGCATTAGAACTCTATTGCTACGATACCTAGACATCTGCAGACGCTATTTTCTAGCAAGGAAGTGTCGCATTTACATTCATTTGAAGTGTAGCCGAGGAATACATAACACTTCGCAAATGATATTATATCTTACCATGAAACATAGAAATGAGATGCGATATCGCGTTTTAAGAAGCATTAGAACTCTATTGCTACGATACCTAGACATCTGCAGACGCTATTTCCTAGCAAGGAAGTGTCGCATTTACATTCATTTGAAGTGTAGACGAGGAATACATAATACTTCGCAAATCATATTATATCTAACCATGAAACATAGAAATGGGATGCGATATCGCGTTTTAAGAAGCATTGGAACTCTATTCCTTCGATACGTAGACATCTGCAAACGCTACTTCCTTGCAAGGAAGTGTCGCATTTAAATTCATTTGATGTGTAGACGAGGAATACACAGCACTTCGCAAATCATATTATATCTTACTATGAAACATAGAAATGAGATGCGATATCGCGTTTTAAGAAGCATTAGAACACTATTGCTACGACAGGTAGACATTTGCAAACGCTATTTCCTTGCAATGAAGTGTCGCATTTACATTCATTTGAAGTGTAGATGAGGAATACATAACACTTCGCAAATCATATTATATCTTACCCTGAAACATAGAAATGAGATGCGATATCGCGTTTTTAGAATCATAAGAACTCTATTGCTACGATACGTAGACATCTGCAGACGCTATTTCTTAGCAAGGAAGTGTCGCATTTACATTCATTTGAAGTGTAGACGAGGAATACATGACTCTTCGCAAATCATATTATATTTTACCATGAAACGTAGAAATGAGATGCGATATCGCGTTTTAAGAAGCATTAGAACTCTATTGCTACGATACGTAGACATCTGCAAACGCTATTTTCTAGCAAGGAGGTGTCGCATTTACATCCATTTGAATCGTAGACGAGGAATTCATAACACTTCGCAATGAATATTATATCTTATCATGAAACATAGATATGAGATGCAATTTCTGGTTTTAAGGAGCATTTGAACTCTATTGCTTCGATACGTAGACATCTGCAAACGCTATTTCCTTGCAAGGAAGTGTCGCATTTACATTCATTTGAAGTGTAGACGAGGAATACATAACACTTGGCAAATCATATTATATCTTCCCATGAAACATAGAAATGAGATGCGATATCGCGTTTTAAGAAGCATTAGAACTCTATTGCTACGATACCTAGACATCTGCAGACGATATTTCCTAGCAAGGAAGTGTCGCGTTTACATTCATTTGAAGTGTAGATGAGGAATACATAATACTTCGCAAATCATATTATATCTTACCATGAAACATAGAAATGGGATGCGATATCGCGTTTTAAGAAGCATTGGAACTCTATTCCTTCGATACGTATACATCTGCAAACGCTACTTCCTTGCAAGGAAGTGTCGCATTTAAATTCATTTGAAGTGTAGACGAGGAATACACAGCACTTCGCAAATCATATTATATCTTACTATGAAACATAGAAATGAGATGCGATATCGCGTTTTAAGAAGCATTAGAACACTATTGCTACGATAGGTAGACATGTGCAAACGCTATTTCCTTGCAAGCAACTGTCGCATTTACATTCATTTGAAGTGTAGACGAGGAATACATGACTCTTCGCAAATCATATTATATTTTACCATGAAACGTAGAAATGAGATGCGATATCGCGTTTTAAGAAGCATTAGAACTCTATTGCTACGATACGTAGACATCTGCAAACGCTATTTTCTAGCAAGGAGGTGTCGCATTTACATCCATTTGAATCGTAGACGAAGAATTCATAACAATTCGCAATGAATATTATATCTTATCATGAAACATAGATATGAGATGCAATTTCTGGTTTTAAGGAGCATTTGAACTCTATTGCTTCGATACGTAGACATCTGCAAACGCTATTTCCTTGCAAGGAAGTGTCGCATTTACATTCATTTGAAGTGTAGACGAGGAATACATAACACTTGGCAAATCATATTATATCTTCCCATGAAACATAGAAATGAGATGCGATATCGCGTTTTAAGAAGCATTAGAACTCTATTGCTACGATACCTAGACATCTGCAGACGATATTTCCTAGCAAGGAAGTGTCGCGTTTACATTCATTTGAAGTGTAGATGAGGAATACATAATACTTCGCAAATCATATTATATCTTACCATGAAACATAGAAATGGGATGCGATATCGCGTTTTAAGAAGCATTGGAACTCTATTCCTTCGATACGTATACATCTGCAAACGCTACTTCCTTGCAAGGAAGTGTCGCATTTAAATTCATTTGAAGTGTAGACGAGGAATACACAGCACTTCGCAAATCATATTATATCTTACTATGAAACATAGAAATGAGATGCGATATCGCGTTTTAAGAAGCATTAGAACACTATTGCTACGATAGGTAGACATGTGCAAACGCTATTTCCTTGCAAGCAACTGTCGCATTTACATTCATTTGAAGTGTAGACGAGGAATACATAACACTTCGCAAATCATATTATATCTTACCATGAAACATAGAAATGAGATGCGATATCGCGTTTTAAGAAGCATTAGAACACTATTGCAACGATACGTATACATCTGCAAACGCTACTTCCTTGCAAGGAAGTGTCGCATTTAAATTCATTTGAAGTGTGGACGAGGAATACACAGCACTTCGCAAATCATATTATATCTTACCATGAAACATAGAAATGAGATGCGATATCGCGTTTTAAGAAGCATTAGAACTCTATTGCTACGATACGTAGACATCTGCAAACGCTATTTTCTAGCATGGAGGTGTCGCATTTACATCCATTTGAATCGTAGGCGAGGAATACATAACACTTCGCAAATCATATTATATCTTACCATGAAACATAGAAATGAGATGCGATATCGCGTTTTAAGAAGCATTAGAACACTATTGCAACGATACGTAGACATCTGCAAACGCTACTTCCTTGCAAGGAAGTGTCGCATTTAAATTCATTTGAAGTGTGGACGAGGAATACACAGCACTTCGCAAATCATATTATATCTTACCATGAAACATAGAAATGAGATGCGATATCGCGTTTTAAGAAGCATTAGAACTCTATTGCTACGATACGTAGACATCTGCAAACGCTATTTCCTTGCAAGGAAGTGTCGCATTTACATTCATTTGAAGTGTAGACGAGGAATACATAACACTTGGCAAATCATATTATATCTTCCCATGAAACATAGAAATGAGATGCGATATCGCGTTTTAAGAAGCATTAGAACTCTATTGCTACGATACGTAGACATCTGCAAACGCTATTTTCTAGCAAGGAGGTGTCGCATTTACATCCATTTGAATCGTAGGCGAGGAATACATAACACTTCGCAAATCATATTATATCTTACCATGAAACATAGAAATGAGATGCGATATCGCGTTTTAAGAAGCATTAGAACTCTATTGCTACGATACGTAGACATCTGCAAACGCTATTTTCTAGCAAGGAGGTGTCGCATTTACATCCATTTGAATCGTAGACGAGGAATTCATAACACTTCGCAATGAATATTATATCTTATCATGAAACATAGATATGAGATGCAATTTCTGGTTTTAAGGAGCATTTGAACTCTATTGCTTCGATACGTAGACATCTGCAAACGCTATTTCCTTGCAAGGAAGTGTCGCATTTACATTCATTTGAAGTGTAGACGAGGAATACATAACACTTGGCAAATCATATTATATCTTCCCATGAAACATAGAAATGAGATGCGATATCGCGTTTTAAGAAGCATTAGAACTCTATTGCTGCGATACCTAGACATCTGCAGACGATATTTCCTAGCAAGGAAGTGTCGCATTTACATTCATTTGAAGTGTAGACGAGGAATACATGACACTTCGCAAATCATATTATATCTTATCATGAAACGTAGAAATAAGATGCGATATCGCGTTTTAAGAAGCATTAGAACTCTATTGCTACGATACCTAGACATCTGCAGA
The DNA here is from genome assembly GCF_050948175.1 of Xylocopa sonorina. NCBI lineage: Eukaryota > Metazoa > Arthropoda > Insecta > Hymenoptera > Apidae > Xylocopa > Xylocopa sonorina. The sequence goes on along the minus strand of NC_135202.1, from coordinate 1,357,266 downwards.
CGCTATTTTCTAGCAAGGAAGTGTCGCATTTACATTCATTTGAAGTGTAGACGAGGAATACATAACACTTCGCAAATCATATTATATCTTACCATGAAACATAGAAATGAGATGCGATATCGCGTTTTAAGAAGCATTAGAACTCTATTGCTACGATACCTAGACATCTGCAGACGCTATTTCCTAGCAAGGAAGTGTCGCATTTACATTCATTTGAAGTGTAGACGAGGAATACATAATACTTCGCAAATCATATTATATCTTACCATGAAACATAGAAATGGGATGCGATATCGCGTTTTAAGATGCATTGGAACTCTATTCCTTCGATACGTAGACATCTGCAAACGCTACTTCCTTGCAAGGAAGTGTCGCATTTAAATTCCTTTGATGTGTAGACGAGGAATACACAGCACTTCGCAAATCATATTATATCTTACTATGAAACATAGAAATGAGATGCGATATCGCGTTTTAAGAAGCATTAGAACACTATTGCTACGACAGGTAGACATTTGCAAACGCTATTTCCTTGCAATGAAGTGTCGCATTTACATTCATTTGAAGTGTAGATGAGGAATACATAACACTTCGCAAATCATATTTTATCTTACCATGAAACATAGAAATGAGATGCGATATCGCGTTTTAAGAAGAATTAGAACACTATTGCTCCGATAGGTAGACATTTGCAAACGCTATTTCTTTGCAAGGAAGCGTCGCATTTAGATTCATTTGAAGTGTAGACGAGGAATACATAACACTTCGCAAATCATATTATATCTTACCATGAAACATAGAAATGAGATGCGATATCGCGTTTTAAGAAGCATTAGAACTTCATTGCTACGATACCTAGACATCTGCAGACGCTATTTCCTAGCAAGGAAGTGTCGCATTTACATTCATTTGAAGTGTAGACGAGGAATACATGACACTTCGCAAATCATATTATATCTTACCCTGAAACATAGAAATGAGATGCGATATCGCGTTTTAAGAATCATAAGAACTCTATTGTTACGATACGTAGACATCTGCAAACGCCACTTCCTTGCAAGGAAGTGTCGCATTGACATTCACTTGAAGTGTAGACGAGGAATACATAACACTTCGCAAATTATTTTATATCTAAACCTGAAACATAGAAATGAGATGCGATATCGCGTTTTAAGAATCATAAGAACTCTATTGCTACGATACGTAGACATCTGCAAACGCTATTTCCTTACAAGGAAGTGTAGCATTTACATTCATTTGAAGTGTAGATGAGGAATACATAACACTTCGCAAATCATATTATATCTTACCATGAAACATAGAAATGAGATGCGATATCGCGTTTTAAGAAGCATTAGAACTCTATTCCTTCGATACGTAGACATCTGCAAACGCTACTTCCTTGCAAGGAAGTGTCGCATTTAAATTCATTTGAAGTGTAGACGAGGAATACACAGCACATCGCAAATCATATTATATCTTACCATGAAACATAGAAATGAGATGCGATATCGCGTTTTAAGAAGCATTAGAACACTATTGCTACGATAGGTAGACATTTGCAAACGCTATTTCCTTGCAAGGAACTGTCGCATTTACATTCATTTGAAGTGTAGACGAGGAATACATAACACTTCGCAAATCATATTATACCTTACCATGAAACATAGAAATGAGATGCGATATCGCGTTTTAAGAAGCATTAGAACACTATTGCTACGATAGGTAGACTTTTGCAGACAATATTTCCTTGCAAGGAAGTGTCGCATTTACATTCATTTGCAGTGTAGACGAGGAATACATAACACTTCGCAAATCATATTATATCCTACCCTGAAACATAGAAATGAGATGCGATATCGCGTTTTTAGAATCATAAGAAATCTATTGCTACGATACGTAGACATCTGCAGACGCTATTTCCTAGCAAGGAAGTGTCGCATTTACATTCATTTGAAGTGTAGACGAGGAATACATGACACTTCGCAAATCATATTATATTTTACCATGAAACGTAGAAATGAGATGCGATATCGCGTTTTAAGAAGCATTAGAACTCTATTGCTACGATACGTAGACATCTGCAAACGCTATTTTCTAGCAAGGAAGTGTCGCATTTACATCCATTTGAATCGCAGACGAGGAATTCATAACACTTCGCAATGAATATTATATCTTATCATGAAACATAGATATGAGATGCAATTTCTGGTTTTAAGGAGCATTTGAACTCTATTGCTTCGATACGTAGACATCTGCAAACGCTATTTCCTTGCAAGGAAGTGTCGCATTTACATTCATTTGAAGTGTAGACGAGGAATACATAACACTTGGCAAATCATATTATATCTTCCCATGAAACATAGAAATGAGATGCGATATCGCGTTTTAAGAAGCATTAGAACTCTATTGCTACGATACCTAGACATCTGCAGACGCTATTTCCTAGCAAGGAAGTGTCGCATTTACATTCATTTGAAGTGTGGACGAGGAATACATGACACTTCGCAAATCATATTATATCTTACCATGAAACATAGAAATAAGATGCGATATCGCGTTTTAAGAAGCATTAGAACTCTATTGCTACGATACCTAGACATCTGCAGACGCTATTTTCTAGCAAGGAAGTGTCGCATTTACATTCATTTGAAGTGTAGACGAGGAATACATAACACTTCGCAAATCATATTATATCTTACCATGAAACATAGAAATGAGATGCGATATCGCGTTTTAAGAAGCATTAGAACTCTATTCCTTCGATACGTAGACATCTGCAAACGCTACTTCCTTGCAAGGAAGTGTCGCATTTAAATTCATTTGAAGTGTAGACGAGGAATACACAGCACATCGCAATTCATATTATATCTTACCATGAAACATAGAAATGAGATGCGATATCGCGTTTTAAGAAGCATTAGAACACTATTGCTACGATAGGTAGACATTTGCAAACGCTATTTCCTTGCAAGGAACTGTCGCATTTACATTCATTTGAAGTGTAGACGAGGAATACATAACACTTCGCAAATCATATTATACCTTACCATGAAACATAGAAATGAGATGCGATATCGCGTTTTAAGAAGCATTAGAACACTATTGCTACGATAGGTAGACTTTTGCAGACAATATTTCCTTGCAAGGAAGTGTCGCATTTACATTCATTTGAAGTGTAGACGAGGAATACATAACACTTCGCAAATCATATTATATCTTACCCTAAAACATAGAAATGAGATGCGATATCGCGTTTTTAGAATCATAAGAACTCTATTGCTACGATACGTAGACATCTGCAGACGCTATTTCCTAGCAAGGAAGTGTCGCATTTACATTCATTTGGAGTGTAGACGAGGAATACATAACACTTCGCAAATCATGTTATATCTTACCATGAAACATAGAAATGAGATGCGATATCGCGTTTTAAGAAGCATTAGAACACTATTGCTACGATAGGTAGACTTTTGCAGACGCTATTTCCTTGCAAGGAAGTGTCGCATTTACATTCATTTGAAGTGTCGGCGAGGAATACATAACACTTCGCAATGAATATTATATCTTATCATGAAACATAGATATGAGATGCAATTTCTGGTTTTAAGACGCATTTGAACTCTATTGCTTCGATACGTAGACATCTGCAAACGCTATTTCCTTACAAGGAAGTGTCGCATTTACATTCATTTGAAGTGTAGACGAGGAATACATAACACTTCGCAAATCATATTATATCTTACATTGAAACATAGAAATGAGATGCGATATCGCGTTTTAAGAATCATAAGAACTCTATTGCTACGATACGTAGACATCTGCAAACGCTATTTCCTAGCAAGGAAGTGTCGCATTTACATCCATTTGAATCGTAGACGAGGAATGCATAACACTTCGCAATGAATATTATATCTTATCATGAAACATAGATATGAGATGCAATTTCTGGTCTTAAGAAGCATTTGAACTCTATTGCTTCGATACGTAGACATCTGCAAACGCTATTTCCTTGCAAGGAAGTGTCGCATTTACATTCGTTTGAAGTGTAGACGAGGAATACATAACACTTCGCAAATCATATTATATCTTACCCTAAAACATAGAAATGAGATGCGATATCGCGTTTTTAGAATCATAAGAACTCTATTGCTACGATACGTAGACATCTGCAGACGCTATTTCCTAGCAAGGAAGTGTCGCATTTACATTCATTTGAAGTGTACACGAGGAATACATGACACTTCGCAAATCATATTATATTTTACCATGAAAGGTAGAAATGAGATGCGATATCGCGTTTTAAGAAGCATTAGAACTCTATTGCTACGATACGTAGACATCTGCAAACGCTATTTTCTAGCAAGCAAGTGTCGCATTTACATCCATTTGAATCGTAGACGAGGAATTCATAACACTTCGCAATGAATATTATATCTTATCATGAAACATAGATATGAGATGCAATTTCTGGTTTTAAGGAGCATTTGAACTCTATTGCTTCGATACGTAGACATCTGCAAACGCTATTTCCTTGCAAGGAAGTGTCGCATTTACATTCATTTGAAGTGTAGACGAGGAATACATAACACTTGGCAAATCATATTATATCTTCCCATGAAACATAGAAATGAGATGCGATATCGCGTTTTAAGAAGCATTAGAACTCTATTGCTACGATACCTGGACATCTGCAGACGCTATTTCCTAGCAAGGAAGTGTCGCATTTATATTCATTTGAAGTGTAGACGAGGAATACATGACACTTCGCAAATCATATTATATCTTATCATGAAACATAGAAATAAGATGCGATATCGCGTTTTAAGAAGCATTAGAACTCTATTGCTACGATACCTAGACATCTGCAGACGCTATTTTCTAGCAAGGAAGTGTCGCATTTACATTCATTTGAAGTGTAGACGAGGAATACATAACACTTCGCAAATCATATTATATCTTACCATGAAACATAGAAATGAGATGCGATATCGCGTTTTAAGAAGCATTATAACACTATTGCTACGATAGGTAGACTTTTGCAGACAATATTTCCTTGCAAGGAAGTGTCGCATTTACATTCATTTGAAGTGTAGACGAGGAATACATAACACTTCGCAAATCATATTATATCTTACCCTGAAACATAGAAATGAGATGCGATATCGCGTTTTTAGAATCATAAGAAATCTATTGCTACGATACGTAGACATCTGCAGACGCTATTTCCTAGCAAGGAAGTGTCGCATTTACATTCATTTGAAGTGTAGACGAGGAATACATGACACTTCGCAAATCATATTATATTTTACCATGAAACGTAGAAATGAGATGCGATATCGCGTTTTAAGAAGCATTAGAACTCTATTGCTACGATACGTAGACATCTGCAAACGCTATTTTCTAGCAAGGAAGTGTCGCATTTACATCCATTTGAATCGCAGACGAGGAATTCATAACACTTCGCAATGAATATTATATCTTATCATGAAACATAGATATGAGATGCAATTTCTGGTTTTAAGGAGCATTTGAACTCTATTGCTTCGATACGTAGACATCTGCAAACGCTATTTCCTTGCAAGGAAGTGTCGCATTTACATTCATTTGAAATGTAGACGAGGAATACATAACACTTGGCAAATCATATTATATCTTCCCATGAAACATAGAAATGAGATGCGATATCGCGTTTTAAGAAGCATTAGAACTCTATTGCTACGATACCTAGACATCTGCAGAAGCTATTTCCTAGCAAGGAAGTGTCGCATTTACATTCATTTGAAGTGTAGACGAGGAATACATGACACTTCGCAAGTCATATTATATCTTACCATGAAACATAGAAATAAGATGCGATATCGCGTTTTAAGAAGCATTAGAACTCTATTGCTACGATACCTAGACATCTGCAGACGCTATTTTCTAGCAAGGAAGTGTCGCATTTACATTCATTTGAAGTGTAGACGAGGAATGCATAACACTTCGCAATGAATATTATATCTTATCATGAAACATAGATATGAGATGCAATTTCTGGTCTTAAGAAGCATTTGAACTCTATTGCTTCGATACGTAGACATCTGCAAACGCTATTTCCTTGCAAGGAAGTGTCGCATTTACATTCATTTGAAGTGTAGACGAGGAATACATAACACTTCGCAAATCATATTATATCTTACCCTAAAACATAGAAATGAGATGCGATATCGCGTTTTTAGAATCATAAGAACTCTATTGCTACGATACGTAGACATCTGCAGACGCTATTTCCTAGCAAGGAAGTGTCGCATTTACATTCATTTGAAGCGTAGACGAGGAATACATGACACTTCGCAAATCATATTATATTTTACCATGAAACGTAGAAATGAGATGCGATATCGCGTTTTAAGAAGCATTAGAACTCTATTGCTACGATACGTAGACATCTGCAAACGCTATTTTCTTGCAAGGAAGTGTCGCATTTACATCCATTTGAATCGCAGACGAGGAATTCATAACACTTCGCAATGAATATTATATCTTATCATGAAACATAGATATGAGATGCAATTTCTGGTTTTAAGGAGCATTTGAACCCTATTGCTTCGATACGTAGACATCTGCAAACGCTATTTCCTTGCAAGGAAGTGTCGCATTTACATTCATTTGAAGTGTAGACGAGGAATACATAACACTTGGCAAATCATATTATATCTTCCCATGAAACATAGAAATGAGATGCGATATCGCGTTTTAAGAAGCATTAGAACTCTATTGCTACGATACCTAGACATCTGCAGACGCTATTTCCTAGCAAGGAAGTGTCGCATTTACATTCATTTGAAGTGTAGACGAGGAATACATGACACTTCGCAAATCATATTATATCTTATCATGAAACATAGAAATAAGATGCGATATCGCGTTTTAAGAAGCATTAGAACTCTATTGCTACGATACCTAGACATCTGCAGACGCTATTTTCTAGCAAGGAAGTGTCGCATTTACATTCATTTGAAGTGTAGACGAGGAATACATAACACTTCGCAAATCATATTATATCTTACCATGAAACATAGAAATGAGATGCGATATCGCGTTTTAAGAAGCATTAGAACACTATTGCTACGATAGGTAGACTTTTGCAGACAATATTTCCTTGCAAGGAAGTGTCGCATTTACATTCATTTGAAGTGTAGACGAGGAATACATAACACTTCGCAAATCATATTATATCTTACCCTGAAACATAGAAATGAGATGCGATATCGCGTTTTTAGAATCATAAGAAATCTATTGCTACGATACGTAGACATCTGCAGACGCTATTTCCTAGCAAGGAAGTGTCGCATTTACATTCATTTGAAGTGTAGACGAGGAATACATGACACTTCGCAAATCATATTATATTTTACCATGAAACGTAGAAATGAGATGCGATATCGCGTTTTAAGAAGCATTAGAACTCTATTGCTACGATACATAGACATCTGCAAACGCTATTTTCTAGCAAGGAAGTGTCGCATTTACATCCATTTGAATCGCAGACGAGGAATTCATAACACTTCGCAATGAATATTATATCTTATCATGAAACATAGATATGAGATGCAATTTCTGGTTTTAAGAAGCATTTGAACTCTATTGCTTCGATACGTACACATCTGCAAACGCTACTTCCTTGCAAGGAAGTGTCGCATTTAAATTCATTTGAAGTGTGGACGAGGAATACACAGCACTTCGCAAATCATATTATATCTTACCATGAAACATAGAAATGAGATGCGATATCGCGTTTTAAGAAGTATTAGAACACTATTGCTACGGTAGGTAGACATTTGCAAACGCTATTTCCTTGCAAGGAACTGTCGCATTTACATTCATGTGGAGTGTAGACGAGGAATACATAACACTTCGCAAATCATATTATATCTTACCATGAAACATAGAAATGAGATGCGATATCGCGTTTTAAGAAGCATTAGAACACTATTGCTACGATAGGTAGACTTTTGCAGACGCTATTTCCTTGCAAGGAAGTGTCGCATTTACATTCATTTGAAGTGTAGGCGAGGAATACATAACACTTCGCAATGAATATTATATATTATCATGAAACATAGATATGAGATGCAATTCTTGGTTTTAAGAAGCATTTGAACTCTATTGCTTCGATACGTAGACATCTGCGAACGCTATTTCCTTACAAGGAAGTGTCGCATTTACATTCATTTGAAGTGTAGACGAGGAATACATAACACTTCGCAAATCATATTATATCTTACACTGAAACATAGAAATGAGATGCGATATCGCGTTTTAAGAATCATAAGAACTCTATTGCTAGGATACGTAGACATCTGCAAACGCTATTTCCTAGCAAGGAAGTGTCGCATTTACATCCATTTGAATCGTAGACGAGGAATGCATAACACTTCGCTATGAATATTATATCTTATCATGAAACATAGATATGGGATGCAATTTCTGGTTTTAAGAAGCATTTGAACTCTATTGCTTCGATACGTAGACATCTGCAAACGCTATTTCCTTGCAAGGAAGTGTCGCATTTACATTCATTTGAAGTGTAGACGAGGAATACATAACACTTCGCAAATCATATTATATCTTACCCTGAAACATAGAAATGAGATGCGATATCGCGTTTTTAGAATCATAAGAACTCTATTGCTACGATACGTAGACATCTGCAGACGCTATTTCCTAGCAAGGAAGTGTCGCATTTACATTCATTTGAAGTGTAGACGAGGAATACATGACTCTTCGCAAATCATATTATATTTTACCATGAAACGTAGAAATGAGATGCGATATCGCGTTTTAAGAAGCATTAGAACTCTATTGCTACGATACGTAGACATCTGCAAACGCTATTTTCTAGCAAGGAGGTGTCGCATTTACATCCATTTGAATCGTAGACGAGGAATTCATAACACTTCGCAATGAATATTATATCTTATCAAGAAACATAGATATGAGATGCAATTTCTGGTTTTAAGGAGCATTTGAACTCTCTTGCTTCGATACGTAGACATCTGCAAACGCTATTTCCTTGCAAGGAAGTGTCGCATTTACATTCATTTGAAGTGTAGACGAGGAATACATGACACTTCGCAAATCATATTATATCTTATCATGAAACATAGAAATAAGATGCGATATCGCGTTTTAAGAAGCATTAGAACTCTATTGCTACGATACCTAGACATCTGCAGACGCTATTTTCTAGCAAGGAAGTGTCGCATTTACATTCATTTGAAGTGTAGCCGAGGAATACATAACACTTCGCAAATGATATTATATCTTACCATGAAACATAGAAATGAGATGCGATATCGCGTTTTAAGAAGCATTAGAACTCTATTGCTACGATACCTAGACATCTGCAGACGCTATTTCCTAGCAAGGAAGTGTCGCATTTACATTCATTTGAAGTGTAGACGAGGAATACATAATACTTCGCAAATCATATTATATCTAACCATGAAACATAGAAATGGGATGCGATATCGCGTTTTAAGAAGCATTGGAACTCTATTCCTTCGATACGTAGACATCTGCAAACGCTACTTCCTTGCAAGGAAGTGTCGCATTTAAATTCATTTGATGTGTAGACGAGGAATACACAGCACTTCGCAAATCATATTATATCTTACTATGAAACATAGAAATGAGATGCGATATCGCGTTTTAAGAAGCATTAGAACACTATTGCTACGACAGGTAGACATTTGCAAACGCTATTTCCTTGCAATGAAGTGTCGCATTTACATTCATTTGAAGTGTAGATGAGGAATACATAACACTTCGCAAATCATATTATATCTTACCCTGAAACATAGAAATGAGATGCGATATCGCGTTTTTAGAATCATAAGAACTCTATTGCTACGATACGTAGACATCTGCAGACGCTATTTCTTAGCAAGGAAGTGTCGCATTTACATTCATTTGAAGTGTAGACGAGGAATACATGACTCTTCGCAAATCATATTATATTTTACCATGAAACGTAGAAATGAGATGCGATATCGCGTTTTAAGAAGCATTAGAACTCTATTGCTACGATACGTAGACATCTGCAAACGCTATTTTCTAGCAAGGAGGTGTCGCATTTACATCCATTTGAATCGTAGACGAGGAATTCATAACACTTCGCAATGAATATTATATCTTATCATGAAACATAGATATGAGATGCAATTTCTGGTTTTAAGGAGCATTTGAACTCTATTGCTTCGATACGTAGACATCTGCAAACGCTATTTCCTTGCAAGGAAGTGTCGCATTTACATTCATTTGAAGTGTAGACGAGGAATACATAACACTTGGCAAATCATATTATATCTTCCCATGAAACATAGAAATGAGATGCGATATCGCGTTTTAAGAAGCATTAGAACTCTATTGCTACGATACCTAGACATCTGCAGACGATATTTCCTAGCAAGGAAGTGTCGCGTTTACATTCATTTGAAGTGTAGATGAGGAATACATAATACTTCGCAAATCATATTATATCTTACCATGAAACATAGAAATGGGATGCGATATCGCGTTTTAAGAAGCATTGGAACTCTATTCCTTCGATACGTATACATCTGCAAACGCTACTTCCTTGCAAGGAAGTGTCGCATTTAAATTCATTTGAAGTGTAGACGAGGAATACACAGCACTTCGCAAATCATATTATATCTTACTATGAAACATAGAAATGAGATGCGATATCGCGTTTTAAGAAGCATTAGAACACTATTGCTACGATAGGTAGACATGTGCAAACGCTATTTCCTTGCAAGCAACTGTCGCATTTACATTCATTTGAAGTGTAGACGAGGAATACATGACTCTTCGCAAATCATATTATATTTTACCATGAAACGTAGAAATGAGATGCGATATCGCGTTTTAAGAAGCATTAGAACTCTATTGCTACGATACGTAGACATCTGCAAACGCTATTTTCTAGCAAGGAGGTGTCGCATTTACATCCATTTGAATCGTAGACGAAGAATTCATAACAATTCGCAATGAATATTATATCTTATCATGAAACATAGATATGAGATGCAATTTCTGGTTTTAAGGAGCATTTGAACTCTATTGCTTCGATACGTAGACATCTGCAAACGCTATTTCCTTGCAAGGAAGTGTCGCATTTACATTCATTTGAAGTGTAGACGAGGAATACATAACACTTGGCAAATCATATTATATCTTCCCATGAAACATAGAAATGAGATGCGATATCGCGTTTTAAGAAGCATTAGAACTCTATTGCTACGATACCTAGACATCTGCAGACGATATTTCCTAGCAAGGAAGTGTCGCGTTTACATTCATTTGAAGTGTAGATGAGGAATACATAATACTTCGCAAATCATATTATATCTTACCATGAAACATAGAAATGGGATGCGATATCGCGTTTTAAGAAGCATTGGAACTCTATTCCTTCGATACGTATACATCTGCAAACGCTACTTCCTTGCAAGGAAGTGTCGCATTTAAATTCATTTGAAGTGTATACGAGGAATACACAGCACTTCGCAAATCATATTATATCTTACTATGAAACATAGAAATGAGATGCGATATCGCGTTTTAAGAAGCATTAGAACACTATTGCTACGATAGGTAGACATGTGCAAACGCTATTTCCTTGCAAGCAACTGTCGCATTTACATTCATTTGAAGTGTAGACGAGGAATACATAACACTTCGCAAATCATATTATATCTTACCATGAAACATAGAAATGAGATGCGATATCGCGTTTTAAGAAGCATTAGAACACTATTGCAACGATACGTATACATCTGCAAACGCTACTTCCTTGCAAGGAAGTGTCGCATTTAAATTCATTTGAAGTGTGGACGAGGAATACACAGCACTTCGCAAATCATATTATATCTTACCATGAAACATAGAAATGAGATGCGATATCGCGTTTTAAGAAGCATTAGAACTCTATTGCTACGATACGTAGACATCTGCAAACGCTATTTTCTAGCATGGAGGTGTCGCATTTACATCCATTTGAATCGTAGGCGAGGAATACATAACACTTCGCAAATCATATTATATCTTACCATGAAACATAGAAATGAGATGCGATATCGCGTTTTAAGAAGCATTAGAACACTATTGCAACGATACGTAGACATCTGCAAACGCTACTTCCTTGCAAGGAAGTGTCGCATTTAAATTCATTTGAAGTGTGGACGAGGAATACACAGCACTTCGCAAATCATATTATATCTTACCATGAAACATAGAAATGAGATGCGATATCGCGTTTTAAGAAGCATTAGAACTCTATTGCTACGATACGTAGACATCTGCAAACGCTATTTTCTAGCAAGGAGGTGTCGCATTTACATCCATTTGAATCGTAGACGAGGAATTCATAACACTTCGCAATGAATATTATATCTTATCATGAAACATAGATATGAGATGCAATTTCTGGTTTTAAGGAGCATTTGAACTCTATTGCTTCGATACGTAGACATCTGCAAACGCTATTTCCTTGCAAGGAAGTGTCGCATTTACATTCATTTGAAGTGTAGACGAGGAATACATAACACTTGGCAAATCATATTATATCTTCCCATGAAACATAGAAATGAGATGCGATATCGCGTTTTAAGAAGCATTAGAACTCTATTGCTGCGATACCTAGACATCTGCAGACGATATTTCCTAGCAAGGAAGTGTCGCATTTACATTCATTTGAAGTGTAGACGAGGAATACATGACACTTCGCAAATCATATTATATCTTATCATGAAACGTAGAAATAAGATGCGATATCGCGTTTTAAGAAGCATTAGAACTCTATTGCTACGATACCTAGACATCTGCAGACGCTATTTTCTAGCAAGGAAGTGTCGCATTTACATTCATTTGAAGTGTAGACGAGGAATACATAACACTTCGCAAATCATATTATATCTTACCATGAAACATAGAAATGAGATGCGATATCGCGTTTTAAGAAGCATTAGAACTCTATTGCTACGATACCTAGACATCTGCAGACGCTATTTCCTAGCAAGGAAGTGTCGCATTTACATTCATTTGAAGTGTAGACGAGGAATACATAATACTTCGCAAATCATATTATATCTTACCATGAAACATAGAAATGGGATGCGATATCGCGTTTTAAGATGCATTGGAACTCTATTCCTTCGATACGTAGACATCTGCAAACGCTACTTCCTTGCAAGGAAGTGTCGCATTTAAATTCCTTTGATGTGTAGACGAGGAATACACAGCACTTCGCAAATCATATTATATCTTACTATGAAACATAGAAATGAGATGCGATATCGCGTTTTAAGAAGCATTAGAACACTATTGCTACGACAGGTAGACATTTGCAAACGCTATTTCCTTGCAATGAAGTGTCGCATTTACATTCATTTGAAGTGTAGATGAGGAATACATAACACTTCGCAAATCATATTTTATCTTACCATGAAACATAGAAATGAGATGCGATATCGCGTTTTAAGAAGAATTAGAACACTATTGCTCCGATAGGTAGACATTTGCAAACGCTATTTCTTTGCAAGGAAGCGTCGCATTTAGATTCATTTGAAGTGTAGACGAGGAATACATAACACTTCGCAAATCATATTATATCTTACCATGAAACATAGAAATGAGATGCGATATCGCGTTTTAAGAAGCATTAGAACTTCATTGCTACGATACCTAGACATCTGCAGACGCTATTTCCTAGCAAGGAAGTGTCGCATTTACATTCATTTGAAGTGTAGACGAGGAATACATGACACTTCGCAAATCATATTATATCTTACCCTGAAACATAGAAATGAGATGCGATATCGCGTTTTAAGAATCATAAGAACTCTATTGTTACGATACGTAGACATCTGCAAACGCCACTTCCTTGCAAGGAAGTGTCGCATTGACATTCACTTGAAGTGTAGACGAGGAATACATAACACTTCGCAAATTATTTTATATCTAAACCTGAAACATAGAAATGAGATGCGATATCGCGTTTTAAGAATCATAAGAACTCTATTGCTACGATACGTAGACATCTGCAAACGCTATTTCCTTACAAGGAAGTGTAGCATTTACATTCATTTGAAGTGTAGATGAGGAATACATAACACTTCGCAAATCATATTATATCTTACCATGAAACATAGAAATGAGATGCGATATCGCGTTTTAAGAAGCATTAGAACTCTATTCCTTCGATACGTAGACATCTGCAAACGCTACTTCCTTGCAAGGAAGTGTCGCATTTAAATTCATTTGAAGTGTAGACGAGGAATACACAGCACATCGCAAATCATATTATATCTTACCATGAAACATAGAAATGAGATGCGATATCGCGTTTTAAGAAGCATTAGAACACTATTGCTACGATAGGTAGACATTTGCAAACGCTATTTCCTTGCAAGGAACTGTCGCATTTACATTCATTTGAAGTGTAGACGAGGAATACATAACACTTCGCAAATCATATTATACCTTACCATGAAACATAGAAATGAGATGCGATATCGCGTTTTAAGAAGCATTAGAACACTATTGCTACGATAGGTAGACTTTTGCAGACAATATTTCCTTGCAAGGAAGTGTCGCATTTACATTCATTTGCAGTGTAGACGAGGAATACATAACACTTCGCAAATCATATTATATCCTACCCTGAAACATAGAAATGAGATGGGATATCGCGTTTTTAGAATCATAAGAAATCTATTGCTACGATACGTAGACATCTGCAGACGCTATTTCCTAGCAAGGAAGTGTCGCATTTACATTCATTTGAAGTGTAGACGAGGAATACATGACACTTCGCAAATCATATTATATTTTACCATGAAACGTAGAAATGAGATGCGATATCGCGTTTTAAGAAGCATTAGAACTCTATTGCTACGATACGTAGACATCTGCAAACGCTATTTTCTAGCAAGGAAGTGTCGCATTTACATCCATTTGAATCGCAGACGAGGAATTCATAACACTTCGCAATGAATATTATATCTTATCATGAAACATAGATATGAGATGCAATTTCTGGTTTTAAGGAGCATTTGAACTCTATTGCTTCGATACGTAGACATCTGCAAACGCTATTTCCTTGCAAGGAAGTGTCGCATTTACATTCATTTGAAGTGTAGACGAGGAATACATAACACTTGGCAAATCATATTATATCTTACCCTAAAACATAGAAATGAGATGCGATATCGCGTTTTTAGAATCATAAGAACTCTATTGCTACGATACGTAGACATCTGCAGACGCTATTTCCTAGCAAGGAAGTGTCGCATTTACATTCATTTGGAGTGTAGACGAGGAATACATAACACTTCGCAAATCATGTTATATCTTACCATGAAACATAGAAATGAGATGCGATATCGCGTTTTAAGAAGCATTAGAACACTATTGCTACGATAGGTAGACTTTTGCAGACGCTATTTCCTTGCAAGGAAGTGTCGCATTTACATTCATTTGAAGTGTCGGCGAGGAATACATAACACTTCGCAATGAATATTATATCTTATCATGAAACATAGATATGAGATGCAATTTCTGGTTTTAAGACGCATTTGAACTCTATTGCTTCGATACGTAGACATCTGCAAACGCTATTTCCTTACAAGGAAGTGTCGCATTTACATTCATTTGAAGTGTAGACGAGGAATACATAACACTTCGCAAATCATATTATATCTTACATTGAAACATAGAAATGAGATGCGATATCGCGTTTTAAGAATCATAAGAACTCTATTGCTACGATACGTAGACATCTGCAAACGCTATTTCCTAGCAAGGAAGTGTCGCATTTACATCCATTTGAATCGTAGACGAGGAATGCATAACACTTCGCAATGAATATTATATCTTATCATGAAACATAGATATGAGATGCAATTTCTGGTCTTAAGAAGCATTTGAACTCTATTGCTTCGATACGTAGACATCTGCAAACGCTATTTCCTTGCAAGGAAGTGTCGCATTTACATTCGTTTGAAGTGTAGACGAGGAATACATAACACTTCGCAAATCATATTATATCTTACCCTAAAACATAGAAATGAGATGCGATATCGCGTTTTTAGAATCATAAGAACTCTATTGCTACGATACGTAGACATCTGCAGACGCTATTTCCTAGCAAGGAAGTGTCGCATTTACATTCATTTGAAGTGTACACGAGGAATACATGACACTTCGCAAATCATATTATATTTTACCATGAAAGGTAGAAATGAGATGCGATATCGCGTTTTAAGAAGCATTAGAACTCTATTGCTACGATACGTAGACATCTGCAAACGCTATTTTCTAGCAAGCAAGTGTCGCATTTACATCCATTTGAATCGTAGACGAGGAATTCATAACACTTCGCAATGAATATTATATCTTATCATGAAACATAGATATGAGATGCAATTTCTGGTTTTAAGGAGCATTTGAACTCTATTGCTTCGATACGTAGACATCTGCAAACGCTATTTCCTTGCAAGGAAGTGTCGCATTTACATTCATTTGAAGTGTAGACGAGGAATACATAACACTTGGCAAATCATATTATATCTTCCCATGAAACATAGAAATGAGATGCGATATCGCGTTTTAAGAAGCATTAGAACTCTATTGCTACGATACCTGGACATCTGCAGACGCTATTTCCTAGCAAGGAAGTGTCGCATTTATATTCATTTGAAGTGTAGACGAGGAATACATGACACTTCGCAAATCATATTATATCTTATCATGAAACATAGAAATAAGATGCGATATCGCGTTTTAAGAAGCATTAGAACTCTATTGCTACGATACCTAGACATCTGCAGACGCTATTTTCTAGCAAGGAAGTGTCGCATTTACATTCATTTGAAGTGTAGACGAGGAATACATAACACTTCGCAAATCATATTATATCTTACCATGAAACATAGAAATGAGATGCGATATCGCGTTTTAAGAAGCATTATAACACTATTGCTACGATAGGTAGACTTTTGCAGACAATATTTCCTTGCAAGGAAGTGTCGCATTTACATTCATTTGAAGTGTAGACGAGGAATACATAACACTTCGCAAATCATATTATATCTTACCCTGAAACATAGAAATGAGATGCGATATCGCGTTTTTAGAATCATAAGAAATCTATTGCTACGATACGTAGACATCTGCAGACGCTATTTCCTAGCAAGGAAGTGTCGCATTTACATTCATTTGAAGTGTAGACGAGGAATACATGACACTTCGCAAATCATATTATATTTTACCATGAAACGTAGAAATGAGATGCGATATCGCGTTTTAAGAAGCATTAGAACTCTATTGCTACGATACGTAGACATCTGCAAACGCTATTTTCTAGCAAGGAAGTGTCGCATTTACATCCATTTGAATCGCAGACGAGGAATTCATAACACTTCGCAATGAATATTATATCTTATCATGAAACATAGATATGAGATGCAATTTCTGGTTTTAAGGAGCATTTGAACTCTATTGCTTCGATACGTAGACATCTGCAAACGCTATTTCCTTGCAAGGAAGTGTCGCATTTACATTCATTTGAAATGTAGACGAGGAATACATAACACTTGGCAAATCATATTATATCTTCCCATGAAACATAGAAATGAGATGCGATATCGCGTTTTAAGAAGCATTAGAACTCTATTGCTACGATACCTAGACATCTGCAGAAGCTATTTCCTAGCAAGGAAGTGTCGCATTTACATTCATTTGAAGTGTAGACGAGGAATACATGACACTTCGCAAGTCATATTATATCTTACCATGAAACATAGAAATAAGATGCGATATCGCGTTTTAAGAAGCATTAGAACTCTATTGCTACGATACCTAGACATCTGCAGACGCTATTTTCTAGCAAGGAAGTGTCGCATTTACATTCATTTGAAGTGTAGACGAGGAATGCATAACACTTCGCAATGAATATTATATCTTATCATGAAACATAGATATGAGATGCAATTTCTGGTCTTAAGAAGCATTTGAACTCTATTGCTTCGATACGTAGACATCTGCAAACGCTATTTCCTTGCAAGGAAGTGTCGCATTTACATTCATTTGAAGTGTAGACGAGGAATACATAACACTTCGCAAATCATATTATATCTTACCCTAAAACATAGAAATGAGATGCGATATCGCGTTTTTAGAATCATAAGAACTCTATTGCTACGATACGTAGACATCTGCAGACGCTATTTCCTAGCAAGGAAGTGTCGCATTTACATTCATTTGAAGCGTAGACGAGGAATACATGACACTTCGCAAATCATATTATATTTTACCATGAAACGTAGAAATGAGATGCGATATCGCGTTTTAAGAAGCATTAGAACTCTATTGCTACGATACGTAGACATCTGCAAACGCTATTTTCTTGCAAGGAAGTGTCGCATTTACATCCATTTGAATCGCAGACGAGGAATTCATAACACTTCGCAATGAATATTATATCTTATCATGAAACATAGATATGAGATGCAATTTCTGGTTTTAAGGAGCATTTGAACTCTATTGCTTCGATACGTAGACATCTGCAAACGCTATTTCCTTGCAAGGAAGTGTCGCATTTACATTCATTTGAAGTGTAGACGAGGAATACATAACACTTGGCAAATCATATTATATCTTCCCATGAAACATAGAAATGAGATGCGATATCGCGTTTTAAGAAGCATTAGAACTCTATTGCTACGATACCTAGACATCTGCAGACGCTATTTCCTAGCAAGGAAGTGTCGCATTTACATTCATTTGAAGTGTAGACGATGAATACATGACACTTCGCAAATCATATTATATCTTACCATGAAACATAGAAATAAGATGCGATATCGCGTTTTAAGAAGCATTAGAACTCTATTGCTACGATACCTAGACACCTGCAGACGCTATTTTCTAGCAAGGAAGTGTCGCATTTACATTCATTTGAAGTGTAGACGAGGAATACATAACACTTCGCAAATCATATTATATCTTACCATGAAACATAGAAATGAGATGCGATATCGCGTTTTAAGAAGCATTAGAACTCTATTGCTACGAAACCTAGACATCTGCAGATGATATTTCCTAGCAAGGAAGTGTCGCATTTACATCCATTTGAATCGTAGACGAGGAATGCATAACACCTCGCAATGAATATTATATCTTATCATGAAACATAGATATGAGATGCAATTTCTGGTTTTAAGACGCATTTGAACTCTATTGCTTCGATACGTAGACATCTGCAAACGCTATTTCCTTACAAGGAAGTGTCGCATTTACATTCATTTGAAGTGTAGACGAGGAATACATAACACTTCGCAAATCATATTATATCTTACATTGAAACATAGAAATGAGATGCGATATCGCGTTTTAAGAATCATAAGAACTCTATTGCTACGATACGTAGACATCTGCAAACGCTATTTCCTAGCAAGGAAGTGTCGCATTTACATCCATTTGAATCGTAGACGAGGAATGCATAACACTTCGCAATGAATATTATATCTTATCATGAAACATAGATATGAGATGCAATTTCTGGTCTTAAGAAGCATTTGAACTCTATTGCTTCGATACGTAGACATCTGCAAACGCTATTTCCTTGCAAGGAAGTGTCGCATTTACATTCATTTGAAGTGTAGACGAGGAATACATAACACTTCTCAAATCATATTATATCTTACCCTAAAACATAGAAATGAGATGCGATATCGTGTTTTTAGAATCATAAGAACTCTATTGCTACGATACGTAGACATCTGCAGACGCTATTTCCTAGCAAGGAAGTGTCGCATTTACATTCATTTGAAGTGTACACGAGGAATACATGACACTTCGCAAATCATATTATATTTTACCATGAAAGGTAGAAATGAGATGCGATATCGCGTTTTAAGAAGCATTAGAACTCTATTGCTACGATACGTAGACATCTGCAAACGCTATTATCTAGCAAGGAAGTGTCGCATTTACATCCATTTGAATCGTAGACGAGGAATTCATAACACTTCGCAATGAATATTATATCTTATCATGAAACATAGATATGAGATGCAATTTCTGGTTTTAAGGAGCATTTGAACTCTATTGCTTCGATACGTAGACATCTGCAAACGCTATTCCCTTGCAAGGAAGTGTCGCATTTACATTCATTTGAAGTGTAGACGAGGAATACATAACACTTGGCAAATCATATTATATCTTCCCATGAAACATAGAAATGAGATGCGATATCGCGTTTTAAGAAGCATTAGAACTCTATTGCTACGATACCTAGACATCTGCAGACGCTATTTCCTAGCAAGGAAGTGTCGCATTTACATTCATTTGAAGTGTAGACGAGGAATACATGACACTTCGCAAATCATATTATATCTTATCATGAAACATAGAAATAAGATGCGATATCGCGTTTTAAGAAGCATTAGAACTCTATTGCTACGATACCTAGACATCTGCAGACGCTATTTTCAAGCAAGGAAGTGTCGCATTTACATTCATTTGAAGTGTAGACGAGGAATACATAACACTTGGCAAATCATATTATATCTTCCCATGAAACATAGAAATGAGATGCGATATCGCGTTTTAAGAAGCATTAGAACTCTATTGCTACGATACCTAGACATCTGCAGACGCTATTTCCTAGCAAGGAAGTGTCGCATTTACATTCATTTGAAGTGTAGACGAGGAATACATGACACTTCGCAAATCATATTATATCTTACCCTGAAACATAGAAATGAGATGCGATATCGCGTTTTTAGAATCATAAGAAATCTATTGCTACGATACGTAGACATCTGCAGACGCTATTTCCTAGGAAGGAAGTGTCGCATTTACATTCATTTGAAGTGTAGACGAGGAATACATGACACTTCGCAAATCATATTATATTTTACCATGAAACGTAGAAATGAGATGCGATATTGCGTTTTAGGAAGCATTAGAACTCTATTGCTACGATACGTAGACATCTGCAAACGCTATTTTCTAGCAAGGAAGTGTCGCATTTACATCCATTTGAATCGCAGACGAGGAATTCATAACACTTCGCAATGAATATTATATCTTATCATGAAACATAGATATGAGATGCAATTTCTGGTTTTAAGGAGCATTTGAACTCTATTGCTTCGATACGTAGACATCTGCAAACGCTATTTCCTTGCAAGGAAGTGTCGCATTTACATTCATTTGAAGTGTAGACGAGGAATACATAACACTTGGCAAATCATATTATATCTTCCCATGAAACATAGAAATGAGATGCGATATCGCGTTTTAAGAAGCATTAGAACTCTATTGCTACGATACCTAGACATCTGCAGACGCTATTTCCTAGCAAGGAAGTGTCGCATTTACATTCATTTGAAGTGTAGACGAGGAATACACGACACTTCGCAAATCATATTATATCTTACCATGAAACATAGAAATAAGATGCGATATCGCGTTTTAAGAAGCATTAGAACTCTATTGCTACGATACCTAGACATCTGCAGACGCTATTTTCTAGCAAGGAAGTGTCGCATTTACATTCATTTGAAGTGTAGACGAGGAATACATAACACTTCGCAAATCATATTATATCTTACCATGAAACATAGAAATGAGATGCGATATCGCGTTTTAAGAAGCATTAGAACTCTATTGCTACGATACCTAGACATCTGCAAACGCTATTTTCTAGCAAGGAAGTGTCGCATTTACATCCATTTGAATCGCAGACGAGGAATTCATAACACTTCGCAATGAATATTATATCTTATCATGAAACATAGATATGAGATGCAATTTCTGGTTTTAAGGTGCATTTGAACTCTATTGCTTCGATACGTAGACATCTGCAAACGCTATTTCCTTGCAAGGAAGTGTCGCATTTACATTCATTTGAAGTGTAGACGAGGAATACATAACACTTGGCAAATCATATTATATCTTCCCATGAAACATAGAAATGAGATGCGATATCGCGTTTTAAGAAGCATTAGAACTCTGTTGCTACGATACCTAGACATCTGCAGACGCTATTTCCTAGCAAGGAAGTGTCGCATTTACATTCATTTGAAGTGTAGACGAGGAATACATGACACTTCGCAAATCATATTATATCTTACCATGAAACATAGAAATAAGATGCGATATCGCGTTTTAAGAAGCATTAGAACTCTATTGCTACGATACCTAGACATCTGCAGACGCTATTTCCTAGCAAGGAAGTGTCGCATTTACATTCATTTGAAGTGTAGACGAGGAATACACGACACTTCGCAAATCATATTATATCTTACCATGAAACATAGAAATGAGATGCGATATCGCGTTTTAAGAAGCATTAGAACTCTATTGCTACGATACCTAGACATCTGCAGATGATATTTCCTAGCAAGGAAGTGTCGCATTTACATCCATTTGAATCGTAGACGAGGAATGCATAACACCTCGCAATGAATATTATATCTTATCATGAAACATAGATATGAGAGGCAATTTCTGGTTTTAAGACGCATTTGAACTCTATTGCTTCGATACGTAGACATCTGCAAACGCTATTTCCTTACAAGGAAGTGTCGCATTTACATTCATTTGAAGTGTAGACGAGGAATACATAACACTTCGCAAATCATATTATATCTTACCCTAAAACATAGAAATGAGATGCGATATCGCGTTTTTAGAATCATAAGAACTCTATTGCTACGATACGTAGACATCTGCAGACGCTGTTCCCTAGCAAGGAAGTGTCGCATTTACATTCATTTGAAGTGTACACGAGGAATACATGACACTTCGCAAATCATATTATATTTTACCATGAAAGGTAGAAATGAGATGCGATATCGCGTTTTAAGAAGCATTAGAACTCTATTGCTACGATACGTAGACATCTGCAAACGCTATTATCTAGCAAGGAAGTGTCGCATTTACATCCATTTGAATCGTAGACGAGGAATTCATAACACTTCGCAATGAATATTATATCTTATCATGAAACATAGATATGAGATGCAATTTCTGGTTTTAAGGAGCATTTGAACTCTATTGCTTCGATACGTAGACATCTGCAAACGCTATTTCCTTGCAAGGAAGTGTCGCATTTACATTCATTTGAAGTGTAGACGAGGAATACATAACACTTGGCAAATCATATTATATCTTCCCATGAAACATAGAAATGAGATGCGATATCGCGTTTTAAGAAGCATTAGAACTCTATTGCTACGATACCTAGACATCCGCAGACGCTATTTCCTAGCAAGGAAGTGTCGCATTTACATTCATTTGAAGTGTAGACGAGGAATACATGACACTTCGCAAATCATATTATATCTTATCATGAAACATAGAAATAAGATGCGATATCGCGTTTTAAGAAGCATTAGAACTCTATTGCTACGATACCTAGACATCTGCAGACGCTATTTTCTAGCAAGGAAGTGTCGCATTTACATTCATTTGAGGTGTAGACGAGGAATACATAACACTTCGCAAATCATATTATATCTTACCATGAAACATAGAAATGAGATGCGATATCGCGTTTTAAGAAGCATTAGAACTCTATTGCAACGATACGTAGACATCTGCAAACGCTACTTCCTTGCAAGGAAGTGTGGCATTTAAATTCATTTGAAGTGTGGACGAGGAATACACAGCACTTCGCAAATCATATTATATCTTACCATGAAACATAGAAATGAGATGCGATATCGCGTTTTAAGAAGCATTAGAACACTATTGCTACGATAGGTAGACATTTGCAAACGCTATTTCCTTTCAAGGAACTGTCGCATTTACATTCATTTGGAGTGTAGACGAGGAATACATAACACTTCGCAAATCATATTATATCTTACCATGAAACATAGAAATGAGATGCGATATCGCGTTTTAAGAATCATTAGAACACTATTGCTACGATAGGTAGACATTTGCAGACGCTATTTCCTTGCAAGGAAGTGTCGCATTTACATTCATTTGAAGTGTAGGCGAGGAATACATAACACTTCGCAAATCATATTTTATCTTACCATGAAACATAGAAATGAGATGCGATATCGCGTTTTAAGAAGCATTAGAACACTATTGCTACTATAGGTAGACATGTGCAAACGCTATTTCCTTGCAAGCAACAGTCGCATTTACATTCATTTGAAGTGTAGACGAGGAATACATAACACTTCGCAAATCATATTATATCTTACCATGAAACATAGAAATGAGATGCGATATCGCGTTTTAAGAAGCATTAGAACACTATTGCAACGATACGTAGACATCTGCAAACGCTACTTCCTTGCAAGGAAGTGTCGCATTTAAATTCATTTGAAGTGTGGACGAGGAATACACAGCACTTCGCAAATCATATTATATCTTACCATGAAACATAGAAATGAGATGCGATATCGCGTTTTAAGAAGCATTTGAACACTATTGCTACGATAGGTAGACATTTGCAAACGCTATTTCCTTGCAAGGAACTGTCGCATTTACATTCATTTGGAGTGTAGACGAGGAATACATAACACTTCGCAAATCATATTATATCTTACCATGAAACATAGAAATGAGATGCGATATCGCGTTTTAAGAAGCATTAGAACACTATTGCTACGATAGGTAGACTTTTGCAAACGCTATTTCCTTGCAAGGAAGTGTCGCATTTACATTCATTTGAAGTGTAGACGGGGAATACATAACACTTCGCAAATCATATTATATCTTACCATGAAACATAGAAATGAGATGCGATATGGCGTTTTAAGAAGCATTAGAACTCTATTGCTACGATACCTAGAGATCTGCAGACGCTATTTCCTAGCAAGGAAGTGTCGCATTTACATTCATTTGAAGTGTAGACGAGGAATACATGATACTTCGCAAATCATATTATATCTTACCATGAAACATAGAAATGAGATGCGATATCGCGTTTTAAGGAGCATTTGAATTCTATTGCTTCGATACGTAGACATCTGCAAACGCTACTTCCTTGCAAGGAAGTGTCGCATTTACATTCATTTGAAGTGTAGACGAGGAATACATAACACTTCGCAAATCATATTATATCTTACCATGAAACATAGAGATGAGATGCGATATCGCGCTTTAAGAAGCATTAGAACTCTATTGCTACGATACCTAGACATCTGCAAACGCTATTTCCATGAAAGGAAGAGTAGCATTTACATTCATTTGAAGTGTAGACGAGTAATACATAACACTTCGCAAATCATATTATATCTTACCATGAAGCATAGAAATGAGATGCGATATCGCGTTTTAAGAATCATAAGAACTCTATTGCTACGATACTTAGACATCTGCAAACGCTATTTCCTTGCAAGGAAGTGTCGCATTTACATTCATTTGGATCGTAGACGAGGAATACATAACACTTCGCAAATCATATAATATCTTACCATGAAACTTAGAAATGAGATGCGATATCGCGTTTTAAGAAGCATTAGAACTCTATTGCTACGATGCCTAGACAACTGCAGACGCTATTTCCTTGCAAGGAAGAGTCGCATTTACATTCATTTGAAGTGCTGACGAGGAATACACAACACTTCGCAAATCATATTATATCTTACCATGAAACATAGAAATGAGATGCGATATCGCGTTTTAAGAATCATAAGAACTCTATTGCTGCCATACGTAGACATCTGCAAACGCTATTTCCTTGCAAGGAAGTGTCGCATTTACATTCATTTGGATCGTAGACGAGGAATACATAACACTTCGCAAATCATATAATATCTTACCATGAAACATAGAAATGAGATGCGATATCGCGTTTTAGGAAGCATTAGAACTCTATTGCTACGATACCTAGACATCTGCAGACGCTATTTCCTTGCAAGGAAGAGCCGCATTTACATTCATTTGAAGTGTAGACGAGGAATACATAACACTTCGCAAATCATATTATATCTTACCATGAAACATAGAAATGAGATGCGATATCGCGTTTTAAGAAGCATTAGAACTCTATTGCTACGATACCTAGACATCTGCAGACGCTATTTCCTAGCAAGGAAGTGTCGCATTTACATTCATTTGAAGTGTAGACGAGGAATACATGACACTTCGCAAATCATATTATATCTTACCATGAAACATAGAAATGAGATGCGATATCGCGTTTTAAGAAGCATTAGAACACTATTGCTACGATAGGTAGATATTTGCAAACGCTATTTCCTTGCAAGGAAGTGTCGCATTTACACTCATTTGAAGTGTAGACGGGGAATACATAACACTTCGCAAATCATATTGTATCTTACCATGAAACATAGAAATGAGATGCGATATGGCGTTTTAAGAAGCACTAGAACTCTACTGCTACGATACCTAGACATCTGCAAACGCTATTTCCTTGCAAGGAAGTGTCGCATTTACATTCATTTGAAGTGTAGACGAGGAATACATAACACTTGGCAAATCATATTATATCTTCCCATGAAACATAGAAATGAGATGCGATATCGCGTTTTAGGAAGCATTAGAACTCTATTGCTACGATACCTAGACATCTGCAGACGCTATTTCCTAGCAAGGAAGTGTCGCATTTACATTCATTTGAAGTGTAGACGAGGAATACATGACACTTCGCAAATCATATTATATCTTATCATGAAACATAGAAATAAGATGCGATATCGCGTTTTAAGAAGCATTAGAACTCTATTGCTACGATACCTAGACATCTGCAGACGCTATTTTCTAGCAAGGAAGTGTCGCATTTACATTCATTTGAAGTGTAGACGAGGAATACATAACACTTCGCAAATCATATTATATCTTACCATGAAACATAGAAATGAGATGCGATATCGCGTTTTAAGAAGCATTAGAACTCTATTGCAACGATACGTAGACATCTGCAAACGCTACTTCCTTGCAAGGAAGTGTCGCATTTAAATTCATTTGAAGTGTGGACGAGGAATACACAGCACTTCGCAAATCATATTATA
Organism: Xylocopa sonorina; assembly: GCF_050948175.1. NCBI lineage: Eukaryota > Metazoa > Arthropoda > Insecta > Hymenoptera > Apidae > Xylocopa > Xylocopa sonorina. The sequence continues at coordinate 1,330,210 of NC_135202.1, read as the reverse complement.
TCTTACCATGAAACATAGAAATGAAATGCGATATCGCGTTTTAAGAAACATTAGAACACTATTGCTACGATAGGTAGACTTTTGCAGACGCTATTTCCTTGCAAGGAAGTGTCGCATTTACATTCATTTGAAGTGTAGGCGAGGAATACATAACACTTCGCAATGAATATTATATCTTATCATGAAACATAGATATGAGATGCAATTTCTGGTTTTAAGAAGCATTTGAACTCTATTGCTTCGATACGTAGACATCTGCAAACGCTTTTTCCTTGCAAGGAAGTGTCGCATTTACATTCATTTGAAGTGTAGACGAGGAATACATAACACTTGGCAAATCATATTATATCTTACCATGAAACATAGAAATGAGATGCGATATCGCGTTTTAAGAAGCATTAGAACTCTATTGCTACGATACCTAGACATCTGCAGACGCTATTTCCTAGCAAGGAAGTGTCGCATTTACATTCATTTGAAGTGTAGGCGAGGAATACATAACACTTCGCAAATCATATTATATCATACCATGAAACATAGAAATGAGATGCGATATCGCGTTTTAAGAAGCATTAGAACACTATTGCTACGATAGGTAGACTTTTGCAGACGCTATTTCCTTGCAAGGAAGTGTCGCATTTACATTCATTTGAAGTGTAGACGAGGAATACATAACACTTGGCAAATCATATTATATCTTACCATGAAACATAGAAATGAGATGCGATATCGCGTTTTAAGAAGCATTAGAACTCTATTGCTTCGATACGTAGACATCTGCAAACGCTTTTTCCTTGCAAGGAAGTGTAGCTTTTACATTCATTTGAAGTGTAGACGAGGAATACATAACACTTGGCAAATCATATTATATCTTCCCATGAAACATAGAAATGAGATGCGTTATCGCGTTTTAAGAAGCATTAGAACTCTATTGCTACGATACCTAGACATCTGCAGACGCTATTTCCTAGCAAGGAAGTGTCGCATTTACATTCATTTGAAGTGTAGACGAGGAATACATGACACTTCGCAAATCATATTATATCTTATCATGAAACATAGAAATAAGATGCGATATCGCGTTTTAAGAAGCATTAGAACTCTATTGCTACGATACCTAGACATCTGCAGACGCTATTTCCTAGCAAGGAAGTGTCGCATTTACATTCATTTGAAGTGTAGACGAGGAATAGATGACACATCGCAAATCATATTATGCTTTACCATGAAACATAGAAATGAGATGCGATATCGCGTTTTAGGGAGCATTAGAACTCTATTGCTACGATACCTAGACATCTGCAGACGCTCTTTCCTTGCAAGGAAGAGCCGCATTTACATACATTTGAAGTGTAGACGAGGAATACATAACACTTCGCAGATCATATTATATCTTACCATGAAACATAGAAATGAGATGCGATATCGCGTTTTAAGAAGCATTAGAACTCTATTGCTACGATACCTAGACATCTGCAGACGCTATTTCCTAGCAAGGAAGTGTCGCATTTACATTCATTTGAAGTGTAGACGAGGAATACATGACACTTCGCAAATCATATTATATCTTACCATGAAACATAGAAATGAGATGCGATATCGCGTTTTAAGAAGCATTAGAACACTATTGCTACGATAGGTAGATATTTGCAAACGCTATTTCCTTGCAACGAAGTGTCGCATTTACATTCATTTGAAGTGTAGACGGGGAATACATAACACTTCGCAAATCATATTATATCTTACCATGAAACATAGAAATGAGATGCGATATGGCGTTTTAAGAAGCATTAGAACTCTACTGCTACGATACCTAGACATCTGCAAACGCTATTTCCTTGCAAGGAAGTGTCGCATTTACATTCATTTGAAGTGTAGGCGAGGAATACATAACACTTCGCAAATCATATTATATCATACCATGAAACATAGAAATGAGATGCGATATCGCGTTTTAAGAAGCATTAGAACTCTATTGCTACGATACCTAGACATCTGCAGACGCTATTTCCTTGCAAGGAAGTGTCGCATTTACATTCATTTGAAGTGTAGACGAGGAATACATGACACTTCGCAAATCATATTATATCTTACCATGAAACATAGAAATGAGATGCGATATCGCGTTTTAAGAAGCATTAGAACTCTATTGCTACGATACCTAGACATCTGCAGACGCTATTTTCTAGCAAGGAAGTGTCGCATTTACATTCATTTGAAGTGTAGACGAGGAATACATAATACTTCGCAAATCATATTATATCTTACCATGAAGCATAGAAATGAGATGCGATATCGCGTTTTAAGAAGCATTAGAACTCTATTGCAACGATACGTAGACATCTGCAAACGCTACTTCCTTGCAAGGAAGTGTCGCATTTAAATTCATTTGAAGTGTGGACGAGGAATACACAGCACTTCGCAAATCATATTATATCTTACCATGAAACATAGAAATGAGATGCGATATCGCGTTTTAAGAAGCATTAGAACACTATTGCTACGATAGGTAGACTTTTGCAGACGCTATTTCCTTGCAAGGAAGTGTCGCATTTACATTCATTTGAAGTGTAGGCGAGGAATACATAACACTTCGCAATGAATATTATATCTTATCATGAAACATAGATATGAGATGCAATTTCTGGTTTTAAGAAGCATTTGAACTCTATTGCTTCGATACGTAGACATCTGCAAACGCTTTTTCCTTGCAAGGAAGTGTAGCTTTTACATTCATTTGAAGTGTAGACGAGGAATACATAACACTTGGCAAATCATATTATATCTTACCATGAAACATAGAAATGAGATGCGATATCGCGTTTTAAGAAGCATTAGAACACTATTGCTACGATACCTAGACATCTGCAGACGCTATTTCCTAGCAAGGAAGTGTCGCATTTACATTCATTTGAAGTGTAGGCGAGGAATACATAACACTTCGCAAATCATATTATATCATACCATGAAACATAGAAATGAGATGCGATATCGCGTTTTAAGAAGCATTAGAACTCTATTGCTACGATACCTAGACATCTGCAGACGCTATTTCCTAGCAAGGAAGTGTCGCATTTACATTCATTTGAAGTGTAGACGAGGAATAGATGACACATCGCAAATCATATTATGCTTTACCATGAAACATAGAAATGAGATGCGATATCGCGTTTTATGGAGCATTAGAACTCTATTGCTACGATACCTAGACATCTGCAGACGCTATTTCCTTGCAAGGAAGAGCCGCATTTACATACATTTGAAGTGTAGACGAGGAATACATAACACTTCGCAGATCATATTATATCTTACCATGAAACATAGAAATGAGATGCGATATCGCGTTTTAAGAAGCATTAGAACTCTATTGCTACGATACCTAGACATCTGCAGACGCTATTTCCTTGCAAGGAAGAGTCGCATTTACATTCATTTGAAGTGTTGACGAGGAATACATAACACTTCGCAAATCATATTATATCTTACCATGAAGCATAGAAATGAGATGCGATATCGCGTTTTAAGAATCATAAGAACTCTATTGCTACGATACGTAGACATCTGCAAACGCTATTTCCTTGCAAGGAAGTGTCGCATTTACATTCATTTGGATCGTAGACGAGGAATACATAACACTTCGCAAATCATATAATATCTTACCATGAAACATAGAAATGAGATGCGATATCGCGTTTTAGGAAGCATTAGAACTCTGTTGCTACGATACCTAGACATCTGCAGACGCTATTTCCTTGCAAGGAAGAGCCGCATTTACATTCATTTGAAGTGTAGACGAGGAATACATGATACTTCGCAAATCATATTATATCTTACCATGAAACATAGAAATGAGATGCGATATCGCGTTTTAAGGAGCATTTGAACTCTATTGCTTCGATACGTAGACATCTGCAAACGCTACTTCCTTGCAAGGAAGTGTCGCATTTACATTCATTTGAAGTGTAGACGAGGAATACATAACACTTCGCAAATCATATTATATCTTACCATGAAACATAGAGATGAGATGCGATATCGCGTTTTGAAAAGCATTAGAACTCTATTGCTACGATACCTAGACATCTGCAAACGCTATTTCCTTGCAAGGAACTGTCGCATTTACATTCATTTGAAGTGTAGACGAGCAATACATGACACTTCGCAAATCATATTATATCTTACCATGAAACATAGAAATGAGATGCGATATCGCGTTTTAAGGATCATAAGAACTCTATTGCTACGATACGTAGACATCTGCAAACGCTATTTCCTTGCAAGGAAGTGTCGCATTTACATTCATTTGGATCGTAGACGAGGATTGCATAACACTTCGCAATGAATATTATATCTTATCACGAAACATAGATATGAGATGCGATATCGCGTTTTAAGAAGCATTAGAACACTATTGCAACGATACGTAGACATCTGCAAACGCTACTTCCTTGCAAGGAAGTGTCGCATTTAAATTCATTTGAAGTGTGGACGAGGAATACACAGCACTTCGCAAATCATATTATATCTTACCATGAAACATAGAAATGAGATGCGATATCGCGTTTTAAGAAGCATTAGAACACTATTGCTACGATAGGTAGACATTTGCAAACGCTATTTCCTTTCAAGGAACTGTCGCATTTACATTCATTTGGAGTGTAGACGAGGAATACATAACACTTCGCAAATCATATTATATCTTACCATGAAACATAGAAATGAGATGCGATATCGCGTTTTAAGAAGCATTAGAACACTATTGCTACGATAGGTAGACTTTTGCAGACGCTATTTCCTTGCAAGGAAGTGTCGCATTTACATTCATTTGAAGTGTAGGCGAGGAATACATAACACTTCGCAATGAATATTATATCTTATCATGAAACATAGATATGAGATGCAATTTCTGGTTTTAAGAAGCATTTGAACTCTATTGCTTCGATACGTAGACATCTGCAAACGCTATTTCCTCACAAGGAAGTGTCGCATTTACATTCATTTGAAGTGTAGACGAGGAATACATAACACTTCGCAAATCATATTATATCTTACCCTGAAACATAGAAATGAGATGCGATATCGCGTTTTTAGAATCATAAGAACTCTATTGCTACGATACGTAGACATCTGCAGACGCTATTTCCTAGCAAGGAAGTGTCGCATTTACATTCATTTGAAGTGTAGACGAGGAATACATGACACTTCGCGAATCATATTATATTTTACCATGAAACGTAGAAATGAGATGCGATATCGCGTTTTAAGAAGCATTAGATCTCTATTGCTACGATACGTAGACATCTGCAAACGCTATTTTCTAGCAAGGAAGTGTCGCATTTACATCCATTTGAGTCGCAGACGAGGAATTCATAACACTTCGCAATGAATATTATATCTTATCATGAAACATAGATATGAGATGCAATTTCTGGTTTTAAGGAGCATTTGAACTCTATTGCTTCGATACGTAGACACCTGCAAACGCTTTTTCCTTGCAAGGAAGTGTCGCATTTACATTCATTTGAAGTGTAGACGAGGAATACATAACACTTGGCAAATCATATTATATCTTACCATGAAACATAGAAATGAGATGCGATATCGCGTTTTAAGAAGCATTAGAACTCTATTGCTACGATACCTAGACATCTGCAGACGCTATTTCCTAGCAAGGAAGTGTCGCATTTACATTCATTTGAAGTGTAGACGAGGAATACATAACACTTCGCAAATCATATTATATCTTACCATGAAACATAGAAATGAGATGCGATATCGCGTTTTAAGAAGCATTAGAACACTATTGCTACGATAGGTAGACTTTTGCAGACGCTATTTCCTTGCAAGGAAGTGTCGCATTTACATTCATTTGAAGTGTAGACGAGGAATACATAACACTTCGCAAATCATATTATATCTTACCCTGAAAAATAGAAATGAGATGCGATATCGCGTTTTAAGAATCATAAGAACTCTATTGCTACGATACCTAGACATCTGCAGACGCTATTTCCTAATAAGGAAGTGTCGCATTTACATTCATTTGAAGTGTAGGCGAGGAATACATAACACTTCGCAAATCACATTATATCATACCATGAAACACAGAAATGAGATGCGATATCGCGTTTTAAGAAGCATTGGAACTCTATTGCTACGATACCTAGACATCTGCAGACGCTATTTCCTAGCAAGGAAGTGTCGCATTTACATTCATTTGAAGTGTAGGCGAGGAATACATAACACTTCGCAAATCATATTATATCATACCATGGAACACAGAAATGAGATGCGATATCGCGTTTTAAGAAGCATTAGAACTCTATTGCTACGATACCTAGACATCTGCAGACGCTATTTCCTAGCAAGGAAGTGTCGCATTTACATTCATTTGATGTGTAGACGAGGAATAGATGACACATCGCAAATCATATTATGCTTTACCATGAAGCATAGAAATGAGATGCGATATCGCGTTTTAGGAAGCATTAGAACTCTATTGCTACGATACCTAGACATCTGCAGACGCTATTTCCTTGCAAGGAAGTGTCGCATTTACATTCATTTGAAGTGTAGACGGGGAATACATAACACTTCGCAAATCATATTATATCTTACCATGAAACATAGAAATGAGATGCGATATGGCGTTTTAAGAAGCATTAGAACTCTATTGCTACGATACCTAGACATCCGCAGACGCTATTTCCTAGCAAGGAAGTGTCGCATTTACATTCATTTGAAGTGTTGACGAGGAATACATAACACTTCGCAAATCATATTATATCTTACCATGAAACATAGAAATGAGATGCGATATCGCGTTTTAAGAATCATAAGAACTCTATTGCTACGATACGTAGACATCTGCAAACGCTATTTCCTTGCAAGGAAGTGTCGCATTTACATTCATTTGGATCGTAGACGAGGATTGCATAACACTTCGCAATGAATATTATATCTTATCACGAAACATAGATATGAGATGCGATATCGCGTTTTAAGAAGCATTAGAACACTATTGCAACGATACGTAGACATCTGCAAACGCTACTTCCTTGCAAGGAAGTGTCGCATTTAAATTCATCTGAAGTGTGGACGAGGAATACACAGCACTTCGCAAATCATATTATATCTTACCATGAAACATAGAAATGAGATGCGATATCGCGTTTTAAGAAGCATTAGAACACTATTGCTACGATAGGTAGACATTTGCAAACGCTATTTCCTTTCAAGGAACTGTCGCATTTACATTCATTTGGAGTGTAGACGAGGAATACATAACACTTCGCAAATCATATTATATCTTACCATGAAACATAGAAATGAGATGCGATATCGCGTTTTAAGAAGCATTAGAACACTATTGCTACGATAGGTAGACTTTTGCAGACGCTATTTCCTTGCAAGGAAGTGTCGCATTTACATTCATTTGAAGTGTAGGCGAGGAATACATAACACTTCGCAATGAATATTATATCTTATCATGAAACATAGATATGAGATGCAATTTCTGGTTTTAAGAAGCATTTGAACTCTATTGCTTCGATACGTAGACATCTGCAAACGCTATTTCCTCACAAGGAAGTGTCGCATTTACATTCATTTGAAGTGTAGACGAGGAATACATAACACTTCGCAAATCATATTATATCTTACCCTGAAACATAGAAATGAGATGCGATATCGCGTTTTTAGAATCATAAGAACTCTATTGCTACGATACGTAGACATCTGCAGACGCTATTTCCTAGCAAGGAAGTGTCGCATTTACATTCATTTGAAGTGTAGACGAGGAATACATGACACTTCGCGAATCATATTATATTTTACCATGAAACGTAGAAATGAGATGCGATATCGCGTTTTAAGAAGCATTAGATCTCTATTGCTACGATACGTAGACATCTGCAAACGCTATTTTCTAGCAAGGAAGTGTCGCATTTACATCCATTTGAGTCGCAGACGAGGAATTCATAACACTTCGCAATGAATATTATATCTTATCATGAAACATAGATATGAGATGCAATTTCTGGTTTTAAGGAGCATTTGAACTCTATTGCTTCGATACGTAGACACCTGCAAACGCTTTTTCCTTGCAAGGAAGTGTCGCATTTACATTCATTTGAAGTGTAGACGAGGAATACATAACACTTGGCAAATCATATTATATCTTACCATGAAACATAGAAATGAGATGCGATATCGCGTTTTAAGAAGCATTAGAACTCTATTGCTACGATACCTAGACATCTGCAGACGCTATTTCCTAGCAAGGAAGTGTCGCATTTACATTCATTTGAAGTGTAGACGAGGAATACATAACACTTCGCAAATCATATTATATCTTACCATGAAACATAGAAATGAGATGCGATATCGCGTTTTAAGAAGCATTAGAACACTATTGCTACGATAGGTAGACTTTTGCAGACGCTATTTCCTTGCAAGGAAGTGTCGCATTTACATTCATTTGAAGTGTAGACGAGGAATACATAACACTTCGCAAATCATATTATATCTTACCCTGAAAAATAGAAATGAGATGCGATATCGCGTTTTAAGAATCATAAGAACTCTATTGCTACGATACCTAGACATCTGCAGACGCTATTTCCTAATAAGGAAGTGTCGCATTTACATTCATTTGAAGTGTAGGCGAGGAATACATAACACTTCGCAAATCACATTATATCATACCATGAAACACAGAAATGAGATGCGATATCGCGTTTTAAGAAGCATTGGAACTCTATTGCTACGATACCTAGACATCTGCAGACGCTATTTCCTAGCAAGGAAGTGTCGCATTTACATTCATTTGAAGTGTAGGCGAGGAATACATAACACTTCGCAAATCATATTATATCATACCATGGAACACAGAAATGAGATGCGATATCGCGTTTTAAGAAGCATTAGAACTCTATTGCTACGATACCTAGACATCTGCAGACGCTATTTCCTAGCAAGGAAGTGTCGCATTTACATTCATTTGATGTGTAGACGAGGAATAGATGACACATCGCAAATCATATTATGCTTTACCATGAAACATAGAAATGAGATGCGATATCGCGTTTTAGGAAGCATTAGAACTCTATTGCTACGATACCTAGACATCTGCAGACGCTATTTCCTTGCAAGGAAGTGTCGCATTTACATTCATTTGAAGTGTAGACGGGGAATACATAACACTTCGCAAATCATATTATATCTTACCATGAAACATAGAAATGAGATGCGATATGGCGTTTTAAGAAGCATTAGAACTCTATTGCTACGATACCTAGACATCCGCAGACGCTATTTCCTAGCAAGGAAGTGTCGCATTTACATTCATTTGAAGTGTTGACGAGGAATACATAACACTTCGCAAATCATATTATATCTTACCATGAAACATAGAAATGAGATGCGATATCGCGTTTTAAGAATCATAAGAACTCTATTGCTACGATACGTAGACATCTGCAAACGCTATTTCCTTGCAAGGAAGTGTCGCATTTACATTCATTTGGATCGTAGACGAGGAATACATAACACTTCGCAAATCATATAATATCTTACCATGAAACATAGACATGAGATGCGATATCGCGTTTTAAGAAGCATTAGAACTCTATTGCTACGATGCCTAGACAACTGCAGACGCTATTTCCTTGCAAGGAAGAGTCGCATTTACATTCATTCGAAGTGTTGACGAGGAATACATAACACTTCGCAAATCATATTATATCTTGCCATGAAACATAGAAATGAGATGCGATATGGCGTTTTAAGAAGCATTAGAACTCTATTGCTACGATACCTAGACATCTGCAGACGCTATTTTCTAGCAAGGAAGTGTCGCATTTACATTCATTTGAAGTGTAGACGAGGAATACATAACACTTCGCAAATCATATTACATCTTACCATGAAACATAGAAATGAGATGCGATATCGCGTTTTAAGAAGCATTAGAACTCTATTGCTACGATACCTAGACATCTGCAGACGATATTTCCTAGCAAGGAAGTGTCGCATTTAAATTCATTTGAAGTGTAGACGAGGAATACACAGCACTTCGCAAATCATATTATATCTTACTATGAAACATAGAAATGAGATGCGATATCGCGTTTTAAGAAGCATTAGAACACTATTGCTACTATAGGTAGACATGTGCAAACGCTATTTCCTTGCAAGCAACAGTCGCATTTACATTCATTTGAAGTGTAGACGAGGAATACATAACACTTCGCAAATCATATTATATCTTACCATGAAACATAGAAATGAGATGCGATATCGCGTTTTAAGAAGCATTAGAACACTATTGCAACGATACGTAGACATCTGCAAACGCTACTTCCTTGCAAGGAAGTGTCGCATTTAAATTCATTTGAAGTGTGGACGAGGAATACACAGCACTTCGCAAATCATATTATATCTTACCATGAAACATAGAAATGAGATGCGATATCGCGTTTTAAGAAGCATTAGAACACTATTGCTACGATAGGTAGACATTTGCAAACGCTATTTCCTTGCAAGGAACTGTCGCATTTACATTCATCTGGAGTGTAGACGAGGAATACATAACACTTCGCAAATCATATTATATCTTACCATGAAACATAGAAATGAGATGCGATCTCGCGTTTTAAGGAGCATTAGAACACTATTGCTACGATAGGTAGACTTTTGCAGACGCTATTTCCTTGCAAGGAAGTGTCGCATTTACATTCATTTGAAGTGTAGGCGAGGAATACATAACACTTCGCAATGAATATTATATCTTATCATGAAACATAGATATGAGATGCAATTTCTGGTTTTAAGACGCATTTGAACTCTATTGTTTCGATACGTAGACATCTGCAAACGCTATTTCCTTACAAGGAAGTGTCGCATTTACATTCATTTGAAGTGTAGACGAGGAATACATAACACTTCGCAAATCATATTATATCTTACATTGAAACATAGAAATGAGATGCGATATCGCGTTTTAAGGAGCATTTGAATTCTATTGCTTCGATACGTAGACATCTGCAAACGCTACTTCCTTGCAAGGAAGTGTCGCATTTACATTCATTTGAAGTGTAGACGAGGAAAACATAACACTTCGCAAATCATATTATATCTTACCATGAAACATAGAGATGAGATGCGATATCGCGTTTTAAGAAGCATTAGAACTCTATTACTACGATACCTAGACATCTGCAAACGCTATTTCCATGAAAGGAAGAGTCGCATTTACATTCATTTGAAGTGTAGACGAGTAATACATAACACTTCGCAAATCATATTATATCTTACCATGAAGCATAGAAATGAGATGCGATATCGCGTTTTAAGAATCATAAGAACTCTATTGCTACGATACGTAGACATCTGCAAACGCTATTTCCTTGCAAGGAAGTGTCGCATTTACATTCATTTGGATCGTAGACGAGGAATACATAACACTTCGCAAATCATATAATATCTTACCATGAAACTTAGAAATGAGATGCGATATCGCGTTTTAAGAAGCATTAGAACTCTATTGCTACGATGCCTAGACAACTGCAGACGCTATTTCCTTGCAAGGAAGAGTCGCATTTACATTCATTTGAAGTGCTGACGAGGAATACATAACACTTCGCAAATCATATTATATCTTACCATGAAACATAGAAATGAGATGCGATATCGCGTTTTAAGAATCATAAGAACTCTATTGCTACCATACGTAGACATCTGCAAACGCTATTTCCTTGCAAGGAAGTGTCGCATTTACATTCATTTGGATCGTAGACGAGGAATACATAACACTTCGCAAATCATATAATATCTTACCATGAAACATAGAAATGAGATGCGATATCGCGTTTTAGGAAGCATTAGAACTCTATTGCTACGATACCTAGACATCTGCAGACGCTATTTCCTTGCAAGGAAGAGCCGCATTTACATTCATTTGAAGTGTAGACGAGGAATACATAACACTTCGCAAATCATATTATATCTTACCATGAAACATAGAAATGAGATGCGATATCACGTTTTAAGAAGCATTAGAACTCTATTGCTACGATACCTAGACATCTGCAGACGCTATTTCCTAGCAAGGAAGTGTCGCATTTACATTCATTTGAAGTGTAGACGAGGAATACATGACACTTCGCAAATCATATTATATCTTACCATGAAACATAGAAATGAGATGCGATATCGCGTTTTAAGAAGCATTAGAACACTATTGCTACGATAGGTAGATATTTGCAAACGCTATTTCCTTGCAAGGAAGTGTCGCATTTACATTCATTTGAAGTGTAGACGAGGAATACATGACACTTCGCAAATCATATTATATCTTATCATGAAACATAGAAATAAGATGCGATATCGCGTTTTAAGAAGCATTAGAACTCTATTGCTACGATACCTAGACATCTGCAGACGCTATTTTCTAGCAAGGAAGTGTCGCATTTACATTCATTTGAAGTGTAGACGAGGAATACATAACACTTCGCAAATCATATTATATCTTACCATGAAACATAGAAATGAGATGCGATATCGCGTTTTAAGAAGCATTAGAACTCTATTGCAACGATACGTAGACATCTGCAAACGCTACTTCCTTGCAAGGAAGTGTCGCATTTAAATTCATTTGAAGTGTGGACGAGGAATACACAGCACTTCGCAAATCATATTATATCTTACCATGAAACATAGAAATGAGATGCGATATCGCGTTTTAAGAAGCATTAGAACACTATTGCTACGATAGGTAGACATTTGCAAACGCTATTTCCTTGCAAGGAAGTGTCGCATTTACATTCATTTGAAGTGTAGACGGGGAATACATAACACTTCGCAAATCATATTATATCTTACCATGAAACATAGAAATGAGATGCGATATGGCGTTTTAAGAAGCATTAGAAGTCTATTGCTACGATACCTAGAGATCTGCAGACGCTATTTCCTAGCAAGGAAGTGTCGCATTTACATTCATTTGAAGTGTAGACGAGGAATACATGATACTTCGCAAGTCATATTATATCTTACCATGAAACATAGAAATGAGATGCGATATCGCGTTTTAAGGAGCATTTGAACTCTATTGCTTCGATACCTAGACATCTGCAAACGCTATTTCCATGAAAGGAAGAGTCGCATTTACATTCATTTGAAGTGTAGACGAGTAATACATAACACTTCGCAAATCATATTATATCTTACCATGAAGCATAGAAATGAGATGCGATATCGCGTTTTAAGAATCATAAGAACTCTATTGCTACGATACGTAGACATCTGCAAACGCTATTTCCTTGCAAGGAAGTGTCGCATTTACATTCATTTGGATCGTAGACGAGGAATACATAACACTTCGCAAATCATATAATATCTTACCATGAAACTTAGAAATGAGATGCGATATCGCGTTTTAAGAAGCATTAGAACTCTATTGCTACGATGCCTAGACAACTGCAGACGCTATTTCCTTGCAAGGAAGAGTCGCATTTACATTCATTTGAAGTGCTGACGAGGAATACATAACACTTCGCAAATCATATTATATCTTACCATGAAACATAGAAATGAGATGCGATATCGCGTTTTAAGAATCATAAGAACTCTATTGCTGCCATACGTAGACATCTGCAAACGCTATTTCCTTGCAAGGAAGTGTCGCATTTACATTCATTTGAAGTGTAGACGAGGAATACATAACACTTCGCAAATCATATTATATCTTACCATGAAACATAGAAATGAGATGCGATATCGCGTTTTAAGAAGCATTAGAACTCTATTGCTACGATACCTAGACATCTGCAGACGCTATTTCCTAGCAAGGAAGTGTCGCATTTACATTCATTTGAAGTGTAGACGAGGAATACATGACACTTCGCAAATCATATTATGTCTTACCATGAAACATAGAAATGAGATGCGATATCGCGTTTTAAGAAGCATTAGAACACTATTGCTACGATAGGTAGATATTTGCAAACGCTATTTCCTTGCAAGGAAGTGTCGCATTTACACTCATTTGAAGTGTAGACGGGGAATACATAACACTTCGCAAATCATATTGTATCTTACCATGAAACATAGAAATGAGATGCGATATGGCGTTTTAAGAAGCATTAGAACTCTACTGCTACGATACCTAGACATCTGCAAACGCTATTTCCTTGCAAGGAAGTGTCGCATTTACATTCATTTGAAGTGTAGACGAGGAATACATAACACTTGGCAAATCATATTATATCTTCCCATGAAACATAGAAATGAGATGCGATATCGCGTTTTAGGAAGCATTAGAACTCTATTGCTACGATACCTAGACATCTGCAGACGCTATTTCCTAGCAAGGAAGTGTCGCATTTACATTCATTTGAAGTGTAGACGAGGAATACATGACACTTCGCAAATCATATTATATCTTATCATGAAACATAGAAATAAGATGCGATATCGCGTTTTAAGAAGCATTAGAACTCTATTGCTACGATACCTAGACATCTGCAGACGCTATTTTCTAGCAAGGAAGTGTCGCATTTACATTCATTTGAAGTGTAGACGAGGAATACATAACACTTCGCAAATCATATTATATCTTACCATGAAACATAGAAATGAGATGCGATATCGCGTTTTAAGAAGCATTAGAACTCTATTGCAACGATACGTAGACATCTGCAAACGCTACTTCCTTGCAAGGAAGTGTCGCATTTAAATTCATTTGAAGTGTGGACGAGGAATACACAGCACTTCGCAAATCATATTATATCTTACCATGAAACATAGAAATGAGATGCGATATCGCGTTTTAAGAAGCATTAGAACACTATTGCTACGATAGGTAGACTTTTGCAGACGCTATTTCCTTGCAAGGAAGTGTCGCATTTACATTCATTTGAAGTGTAGGCGAGGAATACATAACACTTCGCAATGAAAATTATATCTTATCATGAAACATAGATATGAGATGCAATTTCTGGTTTTAAGAAGCATTTGAACTCTATTGCTTCGATACGTAGACATCTGCAAACGCTTTTTCCTTGCAAGGAAGTGTCGCATTTACATTCATTTGAAGTGTAGACGAGGAATACATAACACTTGGCAAATCATATTATATCTTACCATGAAACATAGAAATGAGATGCGATATCGCGTTTTAAGAAGCATTAGAACACTATTGCTACGATAGGTAGATATTTGCAAACGCTATTTCCTTGCAAGGAAGAGCCGCATTTACATACATTTGAAGTGTAGACGAGGAATACATAACACTTCGCAGATCATATTATATCTTACCATGAAACATAGAAATGAGATGCGATATCGCGTTTCAAGAAGCATTAGAACTCTATTGCTACGATACCTAGACATCTGCAGACGCTATTTCCTTGCAAGGAAGAGTCGCATTTACATTCATTTGAAGTGTTGACGAGGAATACATAACACTTCGCAAATCATATTATATCTTACCATGAAGCATAGAAATGAGATGCGATATCGCGTTTTAAGAATCATAAGAACTCTATTGCTACGATACGTAGACATCTGCAAACGCTATTTCCTTGCAAGGAAGTGTCGCATTTACATTCATTTGGATCGTAGACGAGGAATACATAACACTTCGCAAATCATATTATATCTTACCATGAAGCATAGAAATGAGATGCGATATCGCGTTTTAAGAATCATAAGAACTCTATTGCTACGATACGTAGACATCTGCAAACGCTATTTCCTTGCAAGGAAGTGTCGCATTTACATTCATTTGGATCGTAGACGAGGATTGCATAACACTTCGCAATGAATATTATATCTTATCACGAAACATAGATATGAGATGCGATATCGCGTTTTAAGAAGCATTAGAACACTATTGCAACGATACGTAGACATCTGCAAACGCTACTTCCTTGCAAGGAAGTGTCGCATTTAAATTCATTTGAAGTGTGGACGAGGAATACACAGCACTTCGCAAATCATATTATATCTTACCATGAAACATAGAAATGAGATGCGATATCGCGTTTTAAGAAGCATTAGAACACTATTGCTACGATAGGTAGACATTTGCAAACGCTATTTCCTTTCAAGGAACTGTCGCATTTACATTCATTTGGAGTGTAGACGAGGAATACATAACACTTCGCAAATCATATTATATCTTACCATGAAACATAGAAATGAGATGCGATATCGCGTTTTAAGAAGCATTAGAACACTATTGCTACGATAGGTAGACTTTTGCAGACGCTATTTCCTTGCAAGGAAGTGTCGCATTTACATTCATTTGAAGTGTAGGCGAGGAATACATAACACTTCGCAATGAATATTATATCTTATCATGAAACATAGATATGAGATGCAATTTCTGGTTTTAAGAAGCATTTGAACTCTATTGCTTCGATACGTAGACATCTGCAAACGCTATTTCCTCACAAGGAAGTGTCGCATTTACATTCATTTGAAGTGTAGACGAGGAATACATAACACTTCGCAAATCATATTATATCTTACCCTGAAACATAGAAATGAGATGCGATATCGCGTTTTTAGAATCATAAGAACTCTATTGCTACGATACGTAGACATCTGCAGACGCTATTTCCTAGCAAGGAAGTGTCGCATTTACATTCATTTGAAGTGTAGACGAGGAATACATGACACTTCGCGAATCATATTATATTTTACCATGAAACGTAGAAATGAGATGCGATATCGCGTTTTAAGAAGCATTAGATCTCTATTGCTACGATACGCAGACATCTGCAAACGCTATTTTCTAGCAAGGAAGTGTCGCATTTACATCCATTTGAGTCGTAGACGAGGAATTCATAACACTTCGCAATGAATATTATATCTTATCATGAAACATAGATATGAGATGCAATTTCTGGTTTTAAGGAGCATTTGAACTCTATTGCTTCGATACGTAGACACCTGCAAACGCTTTTTCCTTGCAAGGAAGTGTCGCATTTACATTCATCTGAAGTGTAGACGAAGAATACATAACACTTGGCAAATCATATTATATCTTACCATGAAACATAGAAATGAGATGCGATATCGCGTTTTAAGAAGCATTAGAACTCTATTGCTACGATACCTAGACATCTGCAGACGCTATTTCCTAGCAAGGAAGTGTCGCATTTACATTCATTTGAAGTGTAGACGAGGAATACATAACACTTCGCAAATCATATTATATCTTACCATGAAACATAGAAATGAGATGCGATATCGCGTTTTAAGAAGCATTAGAACACTATTGCTACGATAGGTAGACTTTTGCAGACGCTATTTCCTTGCAAGGAAGTGTCGCATTTACATTCATTTGAAGTGTAGACGAGGAATACATAACACTTCGCAAATCATATTATATCTTACCCTGAAAAATAGAAATGAGATGCGATATCGCGTTTTAAGAATCATAAGAACTCTATTGCTACGATACCTAGACATCTGCAGACGCTATTTCCTAATAAGGAAGTGTCGCATTTACATTCATTTGAAGTGTAGGCGAGGAATACATAACACTTCGCAAATCACATTATATCATACCATGAAACACAGAAATGAGATGCGATATCGCGTTTTAAGAAGCATTGGAACTCTATTGCTACGATACCTAGACATCTGCAGACGCTATTTCCTAGCAAGGAAGTGTCGCATTTACATTCATTTGAAGTGTAGGCGAGGAATACATAACACTTCGCAAATCATATTATATCATACCATGGAACACAGAAATGAGATGCGATATCGCGTTTTAAGAAGCATTAGAACTCTATTGCTACGATACCTAGACATCTGCAGACGCTATTTCCTAGCAAGGAAGTGTCGCATTTACATTCATTTGAAGTGTAGACGAGGAATAGATGACACATCGCAAATCATATTATGCTTTACCATGAAACATAGAAATGAGATGCGATATCGCGTTTTAGGAAGCATTAGAACTCTATTGCTACGATACCTAGACATCTGCAGACGCTATTTCCTTGCAAGGAAGAGCCGCATTTACATTCATTTGAAGTGTAGACGAGGAATACATAACACTTCGCAAATCATATTATATCTTACCATGAAACATAGAAATGAGATGCGATATCGCGTTTTAAGAAGCATTAGAACTCTATTGCTACGATACCTAGACATCTGCAGACGCTATTTCCTAGCAAGGAAGTGTCGCATTTACATTCATTTGAAGTGTAGGCGAGGAATACATAACACTTCGCAAATCATATTATATCATACCATGGAACACAGAAATGAGATGCGATATCGCGTTTTAAGAAGCATTAGAACTCTATTGCTACGATACCTAGACATCTGCAGACGCTATTTCCTAGCAAGGAAGTGTCGCATTTACATTCATTTGAAGTGTAGACGAGGAATAGATGACACATCGCAAATCATATTATGCTTTACCATGAAACATAGAAATGAGATGCGATATCGCGTTTTAGGAAGCATTAGAACTCTATTGCTACGATACCTAGACATCTGCAGACGCTATTTCCTTGCAAGGAAGTGTCGCATTTACATTCATTTGAAGTGTAGACGGGGAATACATAACACTTCGCAAATCATATTATATCTTACCATGAAACATAGAAATGAGATGCGATATGGCGTTTTAAGAAGCATTAGAACTCTATTGCTACGATACCTAGACATCCGCAGACGCTATTTCCTAGCAAGGAAGTGTCGCATTTACATTCACTTGAAGTGTTGACGAGGAATACATAACACTTCGCAAATCATATTATATCTTACCATGAAACATAGAAATGAGATGCGATATCGCGTTTTAAGAATCATAAGAACTCTATTGCTACGATACGTAGACATCTGCAAACGCTATTTCCTTGCAAGGAAGTGTCGCATTTACATTCATTTGGATCGTAGACGAGGAATACATAACACTTCGCAAATCATATAATATCTTACCATGAAACATAGACATGAGATGCGATATCGCGTTTTAAGAAGCATTAGAACTCTATTGCTACGATGCCTAGACAACTGCAGACGCTATTTCCTTGCAAGGAAGAGTCGCATTTACATTCATTCGAAGTGTTGACGAGGAATACATAACACTTCGCAAATCATATTATATCTTACCATGAAACATAGAAATGAGATGCGATATCGCGTTTTAAGAATCATAAGAACTCTATTGCTACGATACGTAGACATCTGCAAACGCTATTTCCTTGCAAGGAAGTGTCGCATTTACATTCATTTGGATCGTAGACGAGGAATACATAACACTTCGCAAATCATATAATATCTTACCATGAAACATAGAAATGAGATGCGATATCGCGTTTTAGGAAGCATTAGAACTCTATTGCTACGATACCTAGACATCTGCAGACGCTATTTCCTTGCAAGGAAGAGCCGCATTTACATTCATTTGAAGTGTAGACGAGGAATACATAACACTTCGCAAATCATATTATATCTTACCATGAAACATAGAAATGAGATGCGATATCGCGTTTTAAGAAGCATTAGAACTCTATTGCTACGATACCTAGACATCTGCAGACGCTATTTCCTAGCAAGGAAGTGTCGCATTTACATTCACTTGAAGTGTAGACGAGGAATACATGACACTTCGCAAATCATATTATATCTTACCATGAAACATAGAAATGAGATGCGATATCGCGTTTTAAGAAGCATTAGAACACTATTGCTACGATAGGTAGATATTTGCAAACGCTATTTCCTTGCAAGGAAGTGTCGCATTTACATTCATTTGAAGTGTAGACGGGGAATACATAACACTTCGCAAATCATATTATATCTTACCATGAAACATAGAAATGAGATGCGATATGGCGTTTTAAGAAGCATTAGAACTC
Source organism: Xylocopa sonorina (assembly GCF_050948175.1). Classification (NCBI taxonomy): domain Eukaryota; kingdom Metazoa; phylum Arthropoda; class Insecta; order Hymenoptera; family Apidae; genus Xylocopa; species Xylocopa sonorina. The sequence continues at coordinate 1,310,315 of NC_135202.1, read as the reverse complement.
TACTGCTACGATACCTAGACATCTGCAGACGCTATTTCCTAGCAAGGAAGTGTCGCATTTACATTCATTTGAAGTGTAGACGAGGAATACATGATACTTCGCAAATCATATTATATCTTACCATGAAACATAGAAATGAGATACGATATCGCGTTTTAAGGAGCATTTGAACTCTATTGCTTCGATACGTAGACATCTGCAAACGCTACTTGCTTGCAAGGAAGTGTCGCATTTACATTCATTTGAAGTGTAGGCGAGGAATACATAACACTTCGCAAATAATATTATATCATACCATGAAACACAGAAATGAGATGCAATATCGCGTTTTAAGAAGCATTAGAACTCTATTGCTACGATACCTAGACATCTGCAGACGCTATTTCCTAGCAAGGAAGTGTCGCATTTACATTCATTTGAAGTGTAGACGAGGAATAGATGACACATCGCAAATCATATTATGCTTTACCATGAAACATAGAAATGAGATGCGATATCGCGTTTTAGGAAGCATTAGAACTCTATTGCTACGATACCTAGACATCTGCAGACGCTATTTCCTAGCAAGGAAGTGTCGCATTTACATTCATTTGAAGTGTAGACGAGGAATACATGATACTTCGCAAATCATATTATATCTTACCATGAAACATAGAAATGAGATGCGATATCGCGTATTAAGGAGCATTTGAACTCTATTGCCTCGATACGTAGACATCTGCAAACGCTACTTCCTTGCAAGGAAGTGTCGCATTTACATTCATTTGAAGTGTAGACGAGGAATACATAACACTTCGCAAATCATATTATATCTTACCATGAAACATAGAAATGAGATGCGATATCGCGTTTTAAGAATCATAAGAACTCTATTGCTACGATACGTAGACATCTGCAAACGCTATTTCCTTGCAAGGAAGTGTCGCATTTACATTCATTTGGATCGTAGACGAGGAATACATAACACTTCGCAAATCATATAATATCTTACCATGAAACATAGAAATGAGATGCGATATCGCGTTTTAGGAAGCATTAGAACTCTATTGCTACGATACCTAGACATCTGCAGACGCTATTTCCTAGCAAGGAAGTGTCGCATTTACATTCATTTGAAGTGTAGACGAGGAATACATGACACTTCGCAAATCATATTATATCTTACCATGAAACATAGAAATGAGATGCGATATCGCGTTTTAAGAAGCATTAGAACACTATTGCTACGATAGGTAGATATTTGCAAACGCTATTTCCTTGCAAGGAAGTGTCGCATTTACATTCATTTGAAGTGTAGACGGGGAATACATAACACTTCGCAAATCATATTATATCTTACCATGAAACATAGAAATGAGATGCGATATGGCGTTTTAAGAAGCATTAGAACTCTACTGCTACGATACCTAGACATCTGCAGACGCTATTTCCTAGCAAGGAAGTGTCGCATTTACATTCATTTGAAGTGTAGACGAGGAATACATGATACTTCGCAAATCATATTATATCTTACCATGAAACATAGAAATGAGATGCGATATCGCGTTTTAAGGAGCATTTGAACTCTATTGCTTCGATACGTAGACATCTGCAAACGCTACTTCCTTGCAAGGAAGTGTCGCATTTACATTCATTTGAAGTGTAGACGAGGAATACATAACACTTCGCAAATCATATTATATCTTACCATGAAACATAGAGATGAGATGCGATATCGCGTTTTGAAAAGCATTAGAACTCTATTGCTACGATACCTAGACATCTGCAAACGCTATTTCCTTGAAAGGAAGGGTCGCATTTACATTCATTTGAATCGTAGACGGGGAATGCATAACACTTCGCAATGAATATTATATCTTACCAAGAAACATAGACATGAGGTGCGATATCGCGTTTTAAGAAGCATTAGAACGCTATTGCTACGATAGGTAGACATCTGCAAACGCTATTTCCTTGCAAGGAAGTGTCGCATTTACATTCAGTTGAAGTGTAGACGAGGAATACATGATACTTCGCAAATCATATTATATCTTACCATCAAACATAGAAATGAGATGCGATATCGTGTTTTAAGGAGCATTTGAACTCTATTGCTTCGATACGTAGACATCTGCAAACGCTATTTCCATGAAGGGAAGAGTCGCATTTACATTCATTTGAAGTGTAGACGAGTAATACATAAAACTTCGCAAATCATATTATATCTTACCATGAAACATAGAAATGAGATGCGATATCGCGTTTTAAGAATCATAAGAACTCTATTGCTACGATACGTAGACATCTGCAAACGCTATTTCCTTGCAAGGAAGTGTCGCATTTACATTCATTTGGATCGTAGACGAGGAATACATAACACTTCGCAAATCATATAATATCTTACCATGAAACATAGAAATGAGATGCGATATCGCGTTTTAAGAAGCATTAGAACACTATTGCTACGATGCCTAGACAACTGCAGACGCTATTTCCTTGCAAGGAAGAGTCGCATTTACATTCATTTGAAGTGTTGACGAGGTATACATAACACTTCGCAAATCATATTATATCTTACCATGAAACATAGAAATGAGATGCGATATCGCGTTTTAAGAATCATAAGAACTCTATTGCTACGATACGTAGACATCTGCAAACGCTATTTCCTTGCAAGGAAGTGTCGCATTTACATTCATTTGGATCGTAGACGAGGAATACATAACACTTCGCAAATCATATAATATCTTACCATGAAACATAGAAATGAGATGCGATATCGCGTTTTAGGAAGCATTAGAACTCTATTGCTACGATACCTAGACATCTGCAGACGCTATTTCCTAGCAAGGAAGTGTCGCATTTACATTCATTTGAAGTGTAGACGAGGAATACATGACACTTCGCAAATCATATTATATCTTACCATGAAACATAGAAATGAGATGCGATATCGCGTTTTAAGGAGCATTTGAACTCTATTGCTTCGATACGTAGACATCTGCAAACGCTACTTCCTTGCAAGGAAGTGTCGCATTTACATTCATTTGAAGTGTAGACGAGGAATACATAACACTTCGCAAATCATATTATATCTTACCATGAAACATAGAGATGAGATGCGATATCGCGTTTTGAAAAGCATTAGAACTCTATTGCTACGATACCTAGACATCTGCAAACGCTATTTCCTTGAAAGGAAGGGTCGCATTTACATTCATTTGAATCGTAGACGAGGAATGCATAACACTTCGCAACGAATAATATATCTTACCAAGAAACATCGAAATGAGGTGCGATATCGCGTTTTAAGAAGCATTAGAACACTATTGCTACGATAGGTAGACACCTGCAAACGCTATTTCCTTGCAAGGAAGTGTCGCATTTACATTCATTTGAAGTGTAGACGAGGAATACATGATACTTCGCAAATCATATTATATCTTACCATCAAACATAGAAATGAGATGCGATATCGCGTTTGAAGAAGCATTTGAACTCTATTGCTTCGATACGTAGACATCTGCAAACGCTATTTCCTTGCAAGGAACTGTCGCATTTACATTCATTTGAAGTGTAGACGAGGAATACATAACACTTCGCAAATTATATTATATCTTACCATGAAAAATAGAAATGAGATGCGATATCGCGTTTTAAGAATCATAAGAACTCTATTGCTACGATACCTAGACATCTGCAGACGCTATTTCCTAATAAGTAAGTGTCGCATTTACATTCATTTGAAGTGTAGGCGAGGAATACATAACACTTCGCAAATCACATTATATCATACCATGAAACACAGAAATGAGATGCGATATCGCGTTTTAAGAAGCATTGGAACTCTATTGCTACGATACCTAGACATCTGCAGACGCTATTTCCTAGCAAGGAAGTGTCGCATTTACATTCATTTGAAGTGTAGGCGAGGAATACATAACACTTCGCAAATCACATTATATCATACCATGAAACACAGAAATGAGATGCGATATCGCGTTTTAAGAAGCATTGGAACTCTATTGCTACGATACCTAGACATCTGCAGACGCTATTTCCTAGCAAGGAAGTGTCGCATTTACATTCATTTGAAGTGTAGGCGAGGAATACATAACACTTCGCAAATCATATTATATCATACCATGAAACACAGAAATGAGATGCGATATCGCGTTTTAAGAAGCATTAGAACTCTATTGCTACGATACCTAGACATCTGCAGACGCTATTTCCTAGCAAGGAAGTTTCGCATTTACATTCATTTGAAGTGTAGACGAGGAATAGATGACACATCGCAAATCATATTATGCTTTACCATGAAACATAGAAATGAGATGCGATATCGCGTTTTAGGAAGCATTAGAACTCTATTGCTACGATACCTAGACATCTGCAGACTCTATTTCCTAGCAAGGAAGTGTCCCATTTACAATCATTTGAAGTGTAGACGAGGAATACATGATACTTCGCAAATCATATTATATCTTACCATGAAACATAGAAATGAGATGCGATATCGCGTTTTAAGGAGCATTTGAACTCTATTGCTTCGATACGTAGACATCTGCAAACGCTACTTCCTTGCAAGGAAGTGTCGCATTTACATTCATTTGAAGTGTAGACGAGGAATACATAACACTTCGCAAATCATATTATATCTTACCATGAAACATAGAAATGAGATGCGATATCGCGTTTTAAGAATCATAAGAACTCTATTGCTACGATACGTAGACATCTGCAAACGCTATTTCCTTGCAAGGAAGTGTCGCATTTACATTCATTTGGATCGTAGACGAGGAATACATAACACTTCGCAAATCATATAATATCTTACCATGAAACATAGAAATGAGATGCGATATCGCGTTTTAGGAAGCATTAGAACTCTATTGCTACGATACCTAGACATCTGCAGACGCTATTTCCTTTCAAGGAAGAGCCGCATTTACATTCATTTGTAGTGTAGGCGAGGAATACATAACACTTCGCAGATCATATTATATCTTACCATGAAACATAGAAATGAGATGCGATATCGCGTTTTAAGAAGCGTTAGAACTCTATTGCTACGATACCCAGACATCTGCAGACGCTATTTCCTAGCAAGGAAGTGTCGCATTTACATTCATTTGAAGTGTAGACGAGGAATACATGACACTTCACAAATCATATTATATCTTACCATGAAACATAGAAATGAGATGCGATATCGCGTTTTAAGAAGCATTAGAACACTATTGCTACGATAGGTAGATATTTGCAAACGCTATTTCCTTGCAAGGAAGTGTCGCATTTACATTCATTTGAAGTGTAGACGAGGAATACATGATACTTCGCAAATCATATTATATCTTACCATCAAACATAGAAATGGGATGCGATATCGCGTTTGAAGAAGCATTTGAACTCTATTGCTTCTATACGTAGACATCTGCAAACGCTATTTCCTTGCAAGGAACTGTCGCATTTACATTCATTTGAAGTGTAGACGAGGAATACATGACACTTCGCAAATCATATTATATCTTACCATGAAACATAGAAATGAGATGCGATATCGCGTTTTAAGAATCATAAGAACTCTATTGCTACGATACGTAGACATCTGCAAACGCTATTTCCTTGCAAGGAAGTGTCGCATTTACATTCATTTGGATCGTAGACGAGGAATGCATAACACTTCGCAATGAATATTATATCCTATCATGAAACATAGATATGAGATGCAATTTCTCGTTTTAAGAAGCATTTGACCTCTATTGCTTCGAAACGTAGACATCTGCAAACGCTATTTCCTTGCAAGGAACTGTCGCATTTACATTCATTTGAAGTGTAGACGAGGAATACATAACACTTCGCAAATTATATTATATCTTACCATGAAACATAGAAATGAGATGCGATATCGCGTTTTAAGAAGTATTAGAAATCTATTGCTACGATACGTAGGCATCTGCAGACGCTATTTCCTAGCAAGGAAGTGTCGCATTTACATTCATTTGAAGTGTAGACGAGGAATACATGACACTTCGCAAATCATATTATATCTTACCATGAAACATAGAAATGAGATGCGATATCGCGTTTTAAGAAGCATTAGAACACTATTGCTACGATAGGTAGGCATTTGCAAACGCTATTTCCTTGCAAGGAAGTGTCGCATTTACATTCATTTGAAGTGTAGACGGGGAATACATAACACTTCGCAAATCATATTATATCTTACCCTGAAAAATAGAAATGAGATGCGATATCGCGTTTTAAGAATCATAAGAACTCTATTGCTACGATACCTAGACATCTGCAGACGCTATTTCCTAATAAGGAAGTGTCGCATTTACATTCATTTGAAGTGTAGGCGAGGAATACATAACACTTCGCAAATCACATTATATCATACCATGAAACACAGAAATGAGATGCGATATCGCGTTTTAAGAAGCATTGGAACTCTATTGCTACGATACCTAGACATCTGCAGACGCTATTTCCTAGCAAGGAAGTGTCGCATTTACATTCATTTGAAGTGTAGGCGAGGAATACATAACACTTCGCAAATCATATTATATCATACCATGAAACACAGAAATGAGATGCGATATCGCGTTTTAAGAAGCATTAGAACTCTATTGCTACGATACCTAGACATCTGCAGACGCTATTTCCTAGCAAGGAAGTGTCGCATTTACATTCATTTGAAGTGTAGACGAGGAATAGATGACACATCGCAAATCATATTATGCTTTACCATGAAACATAGAAATGAGATGCGATATCGCGTTTTAGGAAGCATTAGAACTCTATTGCTACGATACCTAGACATCTGCAGACGCTATTTCCTAGCAAGGAAGTGTCGCATTTACATTCATTTGGATCGTAGACGAGGAATACATAACACTTCGCAAATCATATAATATCTTACCATGAAACATAGAAATGAGATGCGATATCGCGTTTTAGGAAGCATTAGAACTCTATTGCTACGATACCTAGACATCTGCAGACGCTATTTCCTTGCAAGGAAGAGCCGCATTTACATTCATTTGTAGTGTAGACGAGGAATACATAACACTTCGCAGATCATATTATATCTTACCATGAAACATAGAAATGAGATGCGATATCGCGTTTTAAGAAGCATTAGAACTCTATTGCTACGATACCTAGACATCTGCAGACGCTATTTCCTAGCAAGGAAGTGTCGCATTTACATTCATTTGAAGTGTAGACGAGGAATACATGACACTTCGCAAATCATATTATATCTTACCATGAAACATAGAAATGAGATGGGATATCGCGTTTTAAGTAGCATTAGAACACTATTGCTACGATAGGTAGACATTTGCAAACGCTATTTCCTTGCAAGGAAGTGTCGCATTTACATTCATTTGAAGTGTAGACGGGGAATACATAACACTTCGCAAATCATATCATATCTTACCATGAAACATAGAAATGAGATGCGATATGGCGTTTTAAGAAGCATTAGAACTCTATTGCTACGATACCTAGACATCTGCAGACGCTATTTCCTAGCAAGGAAGTGTCGCATTTACATTCATTTGAAGTGTTGACGAGGAATACATAACATTTCGCAAATCATATTATATCTTACCATGAAACATAGAAATGAGATGCGATATCGCGTTTTAAGAATCATAAGAACTCTATTGCTACGATACGTAGACATCTGCAAACGCTATTTCCTTGCAAGGAAGTGTCGCATTTACATTCATTTGGATCGTAGACGAGGAATACATAACACTTCGCAAATCATATAATATCTTACCATGAAACATAGAAATGAGATGCGATATCGCGTTTTAAGAAGCATTAGAACTCTATTGCTACGATGCCTAGACAACTGCAGACGCTATTTCCTTGCAAGGAAGAGTCGCATTTACATTCATTCGAAGTGTTGACGAGGAATACATAACACTTCGCAAATCATATTATATCTTACCATGAAACATAGAAATGAGATGCGATATCGCGTTTTAAGAATCATAAGAACTCTAGTGCTACGATACGTAGACATCTGCAAACGCTATTTCCTTGCAAGGAAGTGTCGCATTTACATTCATTTGGATCGTAGACGAGGAATACATAACACTTCGCAAATCATATAATATCTTACCATGAAACATAGAAATGAGATGCGATATCGCGTTTTAGGAAGCATTAGAACTCTATTGCTACGATACCTAGACATCTGCAGACGCTATTTCCTTGCAAGGAAGAGCCGCATTTACATTCATTTGAAGTGTAGACGAGGAATACATAACACTTCGCAAATCATATTATATCTTACCATGAAACATAGAAATGAGATGCGATATCGCGTTTTAAGAAGCATTAGAACTCTATTGCTACGATACCTAGACATCTGCAGACGCTATTTCCTAGCAAGGAAGTGTCGCATTTACATTCATTTGAAGTGTAGACGAGGAATACATGACACTTCGCAAATCATATTATATCTTACCATGAAACATAGAAATGAGATGCGATATCGCGTTTTAAGAAGCATTAGAACACTATTGCTACGATAGGTAGATATTTGCAAACGCTATTTCCTTGCAAGGAAGTGTCGCATTTACATTCATTTGAAGTGTAGACGGGGAATACATAACACTTCGCAAATCATATTATATCTTACCATGAAACATAGAGATGAGATGCGATATCGCGTTTTGAAAAGCATTAGAACTCTATTGCTACGATACCTAGACATCTGCAAACGCTATTTCCTTGAAAGGAAGGGTCGCATTTACATTCATTTGAATCGTAGACGGGGAATGCATAACACTTCGCAATGAATATTATATCTTACCAAGAAACATAGACATGAGGTGCGATATCGCGTTTTAAGAAGCATTAGAACGCTATTGCTACGATAGGTAGACATCTGCAAACGCTATTTCCTTGCAAGGAAGTGTCGCATTTACATTCAGTTGAAGTGTAGACGAGGAATACATGATACTTCGCAAATCATATTATATCTTACCATCAAACATAGAAATGAGATGCGATATCGCGTTTTAAGTAGCATTTGAACACTATTGCTTCGATACGTAGACATCTGCAAACGCTACTTCCTTGCAAGGAAGTGTCGCATTTACATTCATTTGAAGTGTAGACGAGGAATACATAACACTTCGCAAATCATATTATATCTTACCATGAAACATAGAGATGAGATGCGATATCGCGTTTTAAGAAGCATTAGAACTCTATTGCTACGATACCTAGACATCTGCAAACGCTATTTCCATGAAAGGAAGAGTCGCATTTACATTCATTTGAAGTGTAGACGAGTAATACATAACACTTCGCAAATCATATTATATCTTACCATGAAACATAGAAATGAGATGCGATATCGCGTTTTAAGAAGCATTAGAACACTATTGCTACGATGCCTAGACAACTGCAGACGCTATTTCCTTGCAAGGAAGAGTCGCATTTACATTCATTTGAAGTGTTGACGAGGAATACATAACACTTCGCAAATCATATTATATCTTACCATGAAACATAGAAATGAGATGCGATATCGCGTTTTAAGAAGCATTAGAACACTATTGCTACGATAGGTAGATATTTGCAAACGCTATTTCCTTGCAAGGAAGTGTCGCATTTACATTCATTTGAAGTGTAGACGGGGAATACATAACACTTCGCAAATCATATTATATCTTACCATGAAACATAGAGATGAGATGCGATATCGCGTTTTGAAAAGCATTAGAACTCTATTGCTACGATACCTAGACATCTGCAAACGCTATTTCCTTGAAAGGAAGGGTCGCATTTACATTCATTTGAATCGTAGACGGGGAATGCATAACACTTCGCAATGAATATTATATCTTACCAAGAAACATAGACATGAGGTGCGATATCGCGTTTTAAGAAGCATTAGAACGCTATTGCTACGATAGGTAGACATCTGCAAACGCTATTTCCTTGCAAGGAAGTGTCGCATTTACATTCAGTTGAAGTGTAGACGAGGAATACATGATACTTCGCAAATCATATTATATCTTACCATCAAACATAGAAATGAGATGCGATATCGCGTTTTAAGTAGCATTTGAACACTATTGCTTCGATACGTAGACATCTGCAAACGCTACTTCCTTGCAAGGAAGTGTCGCATTTACATTCATTTGAAGTGTAGACGAGGAATACATAACACTTCGCAAATCATATTATATCTTACCATGAAACATAGAGATGAGATGCGATATCGCGTTTTAAGAAGCATTAGAACTCTATTGCTACGATACCTAGACATCTGCAAACGCTATTTCCATGAAAGGAAGAGTCGCATTTACATTCATTTGAAGTGTAGACGAGTAATACATAACACTTCGCAAATCATATTATATCTTACCATGAAACATAGAAATGAGATGCGATATCGCGTTTTAAGAAGCATTAGAACACTATTGCTACGATGCCTAGACAACTGCAGACGCTATTTCCTTGCAAGGAAGAGTCGCATTTACATTCATTTGAAGTGTTGACGAGGAATACATAACACTTCGCAAATCATATTATATCTTACCATGAAACATAGAAATGAGATGCGATATCGCGTTTTGAGAAGCATTAGAACTCTATTGCTACGATACCTAGAAATCTGCAAACGCTATTTCCTTGAAAGGAAGGGTCGCATTTACATTCATTTGAATCGTAGACGGGGAATGCATAACACTTCGCAATGAATATTATATCTTACCAAGAAACATAGAAATGAGGTGCGATATCGCGTTTTAAGAAGCATTAGAACTCTATTGCTACGATAGGTAGACATCTGCAAACGCTATTTCCTTGCAAGGAAGTGTCGCATTTACATTCACTTGAAGTGTAGACGAGGAATACATGATACTTCGCAAATCATATTATATCTTACCATCAAACATAGAAATGAGATGCGATATCGCGTTTGAAGAAGCATTTGAACTCTATTGCTTCGATACGTAGACATCTGCAAACGCTATTTCCTTGCAAGAAACTGTCGCATTTACATTCATTTGAAGTGTAGACGAGGAATACATGACACTTCGCAAATCATATTATATCTTACCATGAAACATAGAAATGAGATGCGATATCGCGTTTTAAGAATCATAAGAACTCTATTGCTACGATACGTAGACATCTTCAAACGCTATTTCCTTGCAAGGAAGTGTCGCATTTACATTCATTTGGATCGTAGACGAGGAATGCATAACACTTCGCAATGAATATTATATCTTATCGCGAAACATAGATATGAGATGCGATATCGCGTTTTATGAAGCATTAGAACTCTATCGCTACGATACCCAGACATCTGCAGACGCTATTTCCTAGCAAGGAAGTGTCGCATTTACATTCATTTGAAGTGTAGACGAGGAATACATAACACTTCGCAAATCATATTATATCTTACCATGAAACATAGAAATGAGATGCGATATCGCGTTTTATGAAGCATTAGAACTCTATTGCTACGATACGTAGACATCTGCAGACGCTATTTCCTAGCAAGGAAGTGTCGCATTTACATCCATTTGAATCGTAGACGAGGAATGCATAACACTTCGCAATGAATATTATATCTTATCATGAAACATAGATATGAGATGCAATTTCTCGTTTTAAGAAGCATTTGACCTCTATTGCTTCGATACGTAGACATCTGCAAACGCTATTTCCTTGCAAGGAAGTGTCGCATTTACATTCATTTGAAGTGTAGACGAGGAAGACATAACACTTCGCAAATCATATTAAATCTTACCATGAAACATAGAAATGAGATGCGATATCGCGTTTTATGAAGCATTAGAACTCTATCGCTACGATACCCAGACATCTGCAGACGCTATTTCCTAGCAAGGAAGTGTCGCATTTACATTCATTTGAAGTGTAGACGAGGAATACATAACACTTCGCAAATCATATTATATCTTACCATGAAACATAGAAATGAGATGCGATATCGCGTTTTATGAAGCATTAGAACTCTATTGCTACGATACGTAGACATCTGCAGACGCTATTTCCTACCAAGGAAGTGTCGCATTTACATCCGTTTGAATCGTAGACGAGGAATGCATAACACTTCGCAATGAATATTATATCTTATCATGAAACATAGATATGAGATGCAATTTCTCGTTTTAAGAAGCATTTGACCTCTATTGCTTCGATACGTAGACATCTGCAAGCGCTATTTCCTTGCAAGGAAGTGTCGCATTTACATTCATTTGAAGTGTAGACGAGGAATACATGATACTTCGCAAACCATATTATATCTTACCATCAAACATAGAAATGAGATGCGATATCGCGTTTGAAGAAGCATTTGAACTCTATTGCTTCGATACGTAGACATCTGCAAACGCTATTTCCTTCAAGGAACGGTCGCATTTACATTCATTTGAAGTGTAGACGAGGAATACATAACACTTCGCAAATCATATTATATCTTACCATGAAACATAGAAATGAGATGCGATATCGCGTTTTAAGAATCATAGGAATTCTATTGCTACGATACGTAGACATCTGCAAACGCTATTTCCTTGCAAGGAAGTGTCGCATTTACATTCATTTGAAGTGTAGACGAGGAATACATAACACTTCGCAAATCATATAATATCTTACCATGAAACATAGAAATGAGATGCGATATCGCGTTTTAAGAAGCATTAGAACTCTATTGCTACGATGCCTAGACAACTGCAGACGCTATTTCCTTGCAAGGAAGAGTCGCATTTACATTCATTTGAAGTGTAGACGAGGAATACATAACACTTCGCAAATCATATTATATCTTACCATGAAACATAGAAATGAGATGCGATATCGCGTTTTAAGAATCATAAGAACTCTATTGCTACGATACGTAGACATCTTCAAACGCTATTTCCTTGCAAGGAAGTGTCGCATTTACATTCATTTGGATCGTAGACGAGGAATGCATAACACTTCGCAATGAATATTATATCTTATCACGAAACATAGATATGAGATGCAATTTCTCGTTTTAAGCAGCATTTGACCTCTATTGCTACGATACCTAGACATCTGCAAACGCTATTTCCTTGAAAGGAAGGGTCGCATTTACATTCATTTGAATCGTAGACGAGGAATGCATAACACTTCGCAATGAATATTATATCTTACCAAGAAACATAGAAATGAGATGCGATATCGCGTTTTAAGAATCATAAGAACTCTATTGCTACGATACGTTGACATCTTCAAACGCTATTTCCTTGCAAGGAAGTGTCGCATTTACATTCATTTGGATCGTAGACGAGGAATGCATAACACTTCGCAATGAATATTATATCTTATCACGAAACATAGATATGAGATGCAATTTCTCGTTTTAAGAAGCATTTGACCTCTATTGCTACGATACCTAGACATCTGCAAACGCTATTTCCTTGAAAGGAAGGGTCGCATTTACATTCATTTGAATCGTAGACGAGGAATGCATAACACTTCGCAATGAATATTATATCTTACCAAGAAACATCGAAATGAGGTGCGATATCGCGTTTTAAGTAGCATTAGAACTCTATTGCTACGCTAGGTAGACACCTGCAAACGCTATTTCCTTGCAAGGAAGTGTCGCATTTACATTCACTTGAAGTGTAGACGAGGAATACATGATACTTCGCAAATCATATTATATCTTACCATCAAACATAGAAATGAGATGCGATATCGCGTTTGAAGAAGCATTTGAACTCTATTGCTTCGATACGTAGACATCTGCAAACGCTATATCCTTGCAAGGAAGTGTCGCATTTACATTCATTTGAAGTGTAGACGAGGAATACATAACACTTCGCAAATCATATAATATCTTACCATGAAACATAGAAATGAGATGCGACATCGCGTTTTAAGAAGCATTAGAACTCTATTGCTACGATGCCTAGACAACTGCAGACGCTATTTCCTTGCAAGGAAGAGTCGCATTTACATTCATTTGAAATGTAGACGAGGAATACATAACACTTCGCAAATCATATTATATCTTACCATGAAACATAGAAATGAGATGCGATATCGCGTTTTAAGGATCATAAGAACTCTATTGCTACGATACGTAGACATCTGCAAACGCTATTTCCTTGCAAGGAAGTGTCGCATTTACATTCATTTGGATCGTAGACGAGGAATGCGTAACACTTCGCAATGAATATTATATCTTATCATGAAACATAGATATGAGATGCAATTTCTCGTTTTAAGAAGCATTTGACCTCTATTGCTTCGATACGTAGACATCTGCAAACGCTATTTCCTTGCAAGGAAGGGTCGCATTTACATTCATTTGAATCGTAGACGAGGAATGCATAACACTTCGCAATGAATATTATATCTTACCAAGAAACATAGAAATGAGGTGCGATATCGCGTTTTAAGAAGCATTAGAACTCTATTGCTACGATAGGTAGACATCTGCAATCGCTATTTCCTTGCAAGGAAGTGTCGCATTTACATTCATTTGAAGTGTAGACGAGGAATACATGATACTTCGCAAACCATATTATATCTTACCATCAAACATAGAAATGAGATGCGATATCGCGTTTGAAGAAGCATTTGAACTCTATTGCTTCGATACGTAGACATCTGCAAACGCTATTTCCTTCAAGGAACGGTCGCATTTACATTCATTTGAAGTGTAGACGAGGAATACATAACACTTCGCAAATCATATTATATCTTACCATGAAACATAGAAATGAGATGCGATATCGCGTTTTAAGAATCATAGGAATTCTATTGCTACGATACGTAGACATCTGCAAACGCTATTTCCTTGCAAGGAAGTGTCGCATTTACATTCATTTGAAGTGTAGACGAGGAATACATAACACTTCGCAAATCATATAATATGTTACCATGAAACATAGAAATGAGATGCGATATCGCGTTTTAAGAAGCATTAGAACTCTATTGCTACGATGCCTAGACAACTGCAGACGCTATTTCCTTGCAAGGAAGAGTCGCATTTACATTCATTTGAAGTGTAGACGAGGAATACATAACACTTCGCAAATCATATTATATCTTACCATGAAACATAGAAATGAGATGCGATATCGCGTTTTAAGAATCATAAGAACTCTATTGCTACGATACGTAGACATCTTCAAACGCTATTTCCTTGCAAGGAAGTGTCGCATTTACATTCATTTGGATCGTAGACGAGGAATGCATAACACTTCGCAATGAATATTATATCTTATCACGAAACATAGATATGAGATGCGATATCGCGTTTTAAGAAGCATTAGAACTCTATTGCTACGATACCTAGACATCTGCAGACGCTATTTCCTAGAAAGGAAGTGTCGCATTTACATTCATTTGAAGTGTAGACGAGGAATACATGATCCTTCGCAAATCATATTATATCCTACCACGAAACATAGAAATGAGATGCGATATCGCGTTTTAAGAATCATAAGAACTCTATTGCTACGATACGTAGACATCTGCAAACGCTATTTCCTTGCAAGGAAGTGTCGCATTTACATTCATTTGAAGTGTAGACGAGGAATACATGATACTTCGGAAACCATATTATATCTTACCATGAAACATAGAAATGAGATGCGATATCGCGTTTGAAGAAGCATTTGAACTCTATTGCTACGATACGTAGACATCTGCAAACGCTATTTCCTAGCAACGAAGTGTCGCATTTACATCCATTTGAATCGTAGACGAGGAATGCATAACACTTCGCAATGAATATTATATCTTATCATGAAACATAGATATGAGATGCAATTTCTCGTTTTAAGAAGCATTTGACCTCTATTGCTTCGATACGTAGACATCTGCAAACGCTATTTCCTTGCAAGGAAGTGTCGCATTTACATTCATTTGAAGTGTAGACGAGGAAGACATAACACTTCGCAAATCATATTATATCTTACCATGAAACATAGAAATGAGATGCGATATCGCGTTTTAAGAAGCATTAAAACTCTATTGCTATGATACCTAGACATCTGCAGACGCTATTTCCTAGAAAGGAAGTGTCGCATTTACATTCATTTGAAGTGTAGACGAGGAATACATGATCCTTCGCAAATCATATTATATCCTACCACGAAACATAGAAATGAGATGCGATATCGCGTTTTAAGAATCATAAGAACTCTATTGCTACGATACGTAGACATCTGCAAACGCTATTTCCTTGCAAGGAAGTGTCGCATTTACATTCATTTGAAGTGTAGACGAGGAATACATAACACTTCGCAAATCATATAATATCTTACCATGAAACATAGAAATGAGATGCGATATCGCGTTTTGAGAAGCATTAGAACTCTATTGCTACGATACCTAGACATCTGCAAACGCTATTTCCTTGAAAGGAAGGGTCGCATTTACATTCATTTGAATCGTAGACGAGGAATACATGATACTTCGCAAATCATATTATATCTTACCATGAAACATAGAAATGTGATGCGATATCGCGTTTTAAGAATCATAAGAACTCTATTGCTACGATAGGTAGACATCTGCAATCGCTATTTCCTTGCAAGGAAGTGTCGCATTTACATTCACTTGAAGTGTAGACGAGGAATACATGATACTTCGCAAATCATATTATATCTTACCATCAAACATAGAAATGAGATGCGATATCGCGTTTGAAGAAGCATTTGAACTCTATTGCTTCGATACGTAGACATCTGCAAACGCTATATCCTTGCAAGGAAGTGTCGCACTTACATTCATTTGAAGTGTAGACGAGGAATACATAACACTTCGCAAATCATATAATATCTTACCATGAAACATAGAAATGAGATGCGATATCGCGTTTTAAGAAGCATTAGAACTCTATTGCTACGATGCCTAGACAACTGCAGACGCTATTTCCTTGCAAGGAAGAGTCGCATTTACATTCATTTGAAATGTAGACGAGGAATACATAACACTTCGCAAATCATATTATATCTTACCATGAAACATAGAAATGAGATGCGATATCGCGTTTTAAGAATCATAAGAACTCTATTGCTACGATACGTAGACATCTGCAAACGCTATTTCCTTGCAAGGTAGTGTCGCATTTACATTCATTTGAAGTGTAGACGAGGAATACATAACACTTCGCAAATCATATAATATCTTACCATGAAACATAGAAATGAGATGTGATATCGCGTTTTAAGAAGCATTAGAACTCTATTGCTACGATGCCTAGACAACTGCAGACGCTATTTCCTTGCAAGGAAGAGTCGCAATTACATTCATTTGAAGTGTAGACGAGGAATACATGAATCTTCGCAAATCATATTATATCCTACCACGAAACATAGAAATGAGATGCGATATCACGTTTTAAGAATCATAAGGACCCTATTGCTACGATACGTAGACATCTGCAAACGCTATTTCCTTGCAAGGAAGTGTCGCATTTACATTCATTTGAAGTGTAGACGAGGAATACATAACACTTCGCAAATCATATAATATCTTACCATGAAACATAGAAATGAGATGCGATATCGCATTTTAGGAAGCATTAGAACTCTATTGCTACGATACCTAGACATCTGCAGACGCTATTTCCTTGCAAGGAAGAGCCGCATTTACATTCATTTGAAGTGTAGACGAGGAATACATAACACTTCGCAAATCATATTATATCTTACCATGAAACATAGAAATGAGATGCGATATCGCGTTTTAAGAAGCATTAGAACTCTATTGCTACGATACCTAGACATCTGCAGACGCTATTTCCTAGCAAGGAAGTGTCGCATTTACATTCATTTGAAGTGTAGACGAGGAATACATGACACTTCGCAAATCATATTATATCTTACCATGAAACATAGAAATGAGATGCGATTTCGCGTTTTAAGAAGCATTAGAATACTATTGCTACGATAGGTAGATATTTGCAAACGCTATTTCCTTGCAAGGAAGTGTCGCATTTACATTCATTTGAAGTGTAGACGGGGAATACATAACACTTCGCAAATCATATTATATCTTACCATGAAACATAGAAATGAGATGCGATATGGCGTTTTAAGAAGCATTAGAACTCTACTGCTACGATACCTAGACATCTGCAGACGCTATTTCCTTGCAAGGAAGAGTCGCATTTACATTCATTTGAAGTGTAGTCGAGGAATACATAACACTTCGCAAATCATGTTATATCTTACCATGAAACATAGAAATGAGATGCGATATCGCGTTTTAAGGATCATAAGAACTCTATTGCTACGATACGTAGACATCTGCAAACGCTATTTCCTTGCAAGGAAGTGTCGCATTTACATTCATTTGGATCGTAGACGAGGAATGCATAACACTTCGCAATGAATATTATATCTTATCATGAAACATAGATATGAGATGCAATTTCTCGTTTTAAGAAGCATTTGACCTCTATTGCTTCGATACGTAGACATCTGCAAACGCTATTTCCTTGCAAGGAAGTGTCGCATTTACATTCATTTGAAGTGCAGACGAGGAATACATAACACTTCGCAAATCATATTATATCTTACCATGAAACATAGAAATGAGATGCGATATCGCGTTTTAAGAAGCATTAAAACTCTACTGCTATGATACCTAGACATCTGCAGACGCTATTTCCTAGAAAGGAAGTGAATCATAAGAACTCTATTGCTACGAATCGTAGACGAGGAATACATGATACTTCGCAAATCATATTATATCTTACCATGAAACAAAGAAATGAGATGCGATATCGCGTTTTAAGAATCATAAGAACTCTATTGCTACGATACGCAGACATCTGCAAACGCTATTTCCTTGCAAGGAAGTGTCGCATTTACATTCATTTGGATCGTAGACGAGGAATGCATAACACTTCGCAATGAATATTATATCTTATCACGAAACATAGATATGAGATGCAATTTCTCGTTTTAAGAAGCATTTGACCTCTATTGCTACGATACCTAGACATCTGCAAACGCTATTTCCTTGAAAGGAAGGGTCGCATTTACATTCATTTGAATCGTAGACGAGGAATGCATAACACTTCGCAATGAATATTATATCTTACCAAGAAACATCGAAATGAGGTGCGATATCGCGTTTTAAGAAGCATTAGAACTCTATTGCTACGATAGGTAGACACCTGCAAACGCTATTTCCTTGCAAGGAAGTGTCGCATTTACATTCATTTGAATTGTAGATGAGGAATACATGATACTTCGCAAATCATATTATATCTTACCATCAAACATAGAAATGAGATGCGATATCGCGTTTGAAGAAGCATTTGAACTCTATCGCTTCGATACGTAGACATCTGCAAACGCTATTTCCTTGCAAGGAACTGTCGCATTTACATTCATTTGAAGTGTAGACGAGGAATACATAACACTTCGCAAATCATATTATATCTTACCATGAAACATAGAAATGAGATGCGATATCGCGTTTTAAGAAGCATTAGAACTCTATTGCTACGATACGTAGACATCTGCAAACGCTATTTCCTAGCAACGAAGTGTCACATTTACATCCATTTGAATCTTAGGCGAGGAATGCATAACACTTCGCAATGAATATTATATCTTATCATGAAACATAGATATGAGATGCAATTTCTCGTTTTAAGAAGCATTTGCCCTCTATTGCTTCGATACGTAGACATCTGCAAACGCTATTTCCTTGCAAGGAAGTGTCGCATTTACATTCATTTGAAGTGTAGACGAGGAAGACATAACACTTCGCAAATCATATTATATCTTACCATGAAACATAGAAATGAGATGCGATATCGCGTTTTAAGAAGCATTAAAACTCTACTGCTATGATACCTAGACATCTGCAGACGCTATTTCCTAGAAAGGAAGTGTCGCATTTACATTCATTTGAAGTGTAGACGAGGAATACATGATCCTTCGCAAATCATATTATATCCTACCACGAAACATAGAAATGAGATGCGATATCGCGTTTTAAGAATCATAAGAACTCTATTGCTACGATACGTAGACATCTGCAAACGCTATTTCCTTGCAAGGAAGAGCCGCATTTACATTCATTTGAAGTGTAGACGAGGAATACATAACACTTCGCAAATCATATTATATCTTACCATGAAACATAGAAATGAGATGCGATATGGCGTTTTAAGAAGCATTAGAACTCTACTGCAACGATACCTAGACATCTGCAGACGCTATTTCCTAGCAAGGAAGTGTCGCATTTACATTCATTTGAAGTGTAGACGAGGAATACATGATACTTCGCAAATCATATTATATCTTACCATGAAACATAGAGATGAGATGCGATATCGCGTTTTGAGAAGCATTAGAACTCTATTGCTACGATACCTAGACATCTGCAAACGCTATTTCCATGAAAGGAAGGGTCGCATTTACATTCATTTGAATCGTAGACGAGGAATACATGATACTTCGCAAATCATATTATATCTTACCACCAAACATAGAAATGAGATGCGATATCGCGTTTGAAGAAGCATTTGAACTCTATTGCTTCGATACGTAGACATCTGCAAACGCTATTTCCTTGCAAGGAACTGTCGCATTTTCATTCATTTGAAGTGTAGACGAGGAATACATAACATTTCGCAAATCATATTATATCTTACCATGAAACATAGAAATGAGATGAGATATCGCGTTTTAAGAAGCATTAGAAATCTATTGCTACGATACGTAGGCATCTGCAGACGCTATTTCCTAGCAAGGAAGTGTCGCATTTACATTTATTTGAAGTGTAGACGAGGAATACACGACACTTCGCAAATCATATTATATCTTACCATGAAACATAGAAATGTGATGCGATATAGCGTTTTACGAAGCATTAGAACACTATTGCTACGATAGGTAGACATTTGCAAACGCTATTTCCTTGCAAGGAAGTGTCGCATTTACATTCATTTGAAGTGTAGACGGGGAATACATAACACTTCGCAAATCATATTATATCTTACCATGAAACATAGAAATGAGATGCGATATGGCGTTTTAAGAAGCATTAGAACTCTATTGCTACGATATCTAGACATCTGCAGACGCTATTTCCTTGCAAGTAAGAGCCGCATTTACATTCATTTGAAGTGTAGACGAGGAATACATAACACTTCGCAAATCATATTGTATCTTACCATGAAACATAGAAATGAGATGCGATATCGCGTTTTAAGAAGCACTAGAACACTATTGCTACGATAGGTAGACATTTGCAAACGCTATTTCCTTGCAAGGAAGTGTCGCATTTACATTCATTTGAAGTGTAGACGGGGAATACATAACACTTCGCAAATCATATAATATCTTACCATGAAACAAAGAAATGAGATGCGATATCGCGTTTTAAGAATCATAAGAACTCTATTGCTACGATACGCAGACATCTGCAAACGCTATTTCCTTGCAAGGAAGTGTCGCATTTACATTCATTTGGATCGTAGACGAGGAATGCATAACACTTCGCAATGAATATTATATCTTATCACGAAACATAGATATGAGATGCAATTTCTCGTTTTAAGAAGCATTTGACCTCTATTGCTACGATACCTAGACATCTGCAAACGCTATTTCCTTGAAAGGAAGGGTCGCATTTACATTCATTTGAATCGTAGACGAGGAATGCATAACACTTCGCAATGAATATTATATCTTACCAAGAAACATCGAAATGAGGTGCGATATCGCGTTTTAAGAAGCATTAGAACTCTATTGCTACGATAGGTAGACACCTGCAAACGCTATTTCCTTGCAAGGAAGTGTCGCATTTACATTCATTTGAAGTGTAGATGAGGAATACATGATACTTCGCAAATCATATTATATCTTACCATCAAACATAGAAATGAGATGCGATATCGCGTTTGAAGAAGCATTTGAACTCTATCGCTTCGATACGTAGACATCTGCAAACGCTATTTCCTTGCAAGGAACTGTCGCATTTACATTCATTTGAAGTGTAGACGAGGAATACATAACACTTCGCAAATCATATTATATCTTACCATGAAACATAGAAATGAGATGCGATATCGCGTTTTAAGAAGCATTAGAAATCTATTGCTACGATACGTAGGCATCTGCAGACGCTATTTCCTAGCAAGGAAGTGTCGCATTTACATTCATTTGAAGTGTAGACGAGGAATACGTGACACTTCGCAAATCATATTATATCTTACCATGAAACATAGAAATGAGATGCGATATCGCGTTTTAAGAAGCATTAGAACACTATTGCTACGATAGGTGGACATTTGCAGACGCTATTTCCTTGCAAGGAAGTGTCGCATTTACATTCATTTGAAGTGTAGACGGGGAATACATAACACTTCGCAAATCATATTATATCTTACCATGAAACATAGAAATGAGATGCGATATGGCGTTTTAAGAAGCATTAGAACTCTATTGCTATGATACCTAGACATCTGCAGACGCTATTTCCTTGCAAGGAAGTGTCGCATTTACATTCATTTGAAGTGTAGACGAGGAATACATAACACTTCGCAAATCATATAATATCTTACCATGAAACATAGAAATGAGATGCGATATCGCGTTTTAGGAAGCAGTAGAAACCTATTGCTACGATACCTAGACATCTGCAAACGCTATTTCCTTGCAAGGAAGTGTCGCATTTACATTCATTTGAAGTGTAGACGAGGAATACATAACACTTCGCAAATCATATTATATCTTACCATGAAACATAGAAATGAGATGCGATATCACGTTTAAAGAATCATTAGAACTCTATTGCTACGATACCTAGACATCTGCAGACGCTATTTCCTTGCAAGGAAGAGCCGCATTTACATTCATTTGAAGTGTAGACAAGGAATACATAACACTTCGCAAATCATATTATATCTTACCATGAAACATAGAAATGTGATGCGATATAGCGTTTTAAGAAGCATTAGAACACTATTGCTACGATAGGTAGACATTTGCAAACGCTATTTCCTTGCAAGGAAGTGTCGCATTTACATTCATTTGAAGTGTAGACGGGGAATACATAACACTTCGCAAATCATATTATATCTTACCATCAAACATAGAAATGAGATGCGATATCGCGTTTGAAGAAGCATTTGAACTCTATTGCTCCGATACGTAGACATCTGCAAACGCTATTTTCTTGCAAGGAAGTGTCGCATTTACATTCATTTGAAGTGCAGACGAGGAATACATAACACTTCGCAAATCATATTATATCTTACCATGAAACATAGAAATGAGATGCGATATCGCGTTTTAAGCAGCATTAGAACTCTATTGCTACGATACCTAGATATCTGCAGACGCTATTTCCTTGCAAGGAAGATTCGCATTTATATTCATTTGAAGTGTAGACGAGGAATACATAACACTTCGCAAATCTTATTATATCTTACCATGAAGCATAGAAATGAGATGCGATATGGCGTTTTAAGAAGCATTAGAACTCTATTGCTACGATAGGTAGACATCTGCAAACGCTATTTCCTTGCAAGGAAGTGTCGCATTTACATTCATTTGAAGCGTAGACGAGGAATACATAACACTTCGCAAATCATATAATATCTTACCATGAAACATAGAAATGAGATGCGATATCGCGTTTTAAGAAGCATTAGAACTCTATTGCTACGATACCTAGACATCTGCAGACGCTATTTCCTAGCAAGGAAGTGTCGCATTTACTTTCATTTGAAGTGTAGACGAGGAATACATGACGCTTCGCAAATCATATTATATCTTACCACGAAACATAGAAATGAGATGCGATATCGCGTTTTAAGAAGCATTAGAACTCTATTGCTACGATAGGTAGACATCTGCAAACGCTATTTCGTTGCAAGGAAATGACGCATTTACTTTCATTTGAAGTGTAGACGAGGAATACATGACGCTTCGCAAATCATATTATATCTTACCACGAAACATAGAAATGAGATGCGATATCGCCTTTTCAGAAGCATTAGAAATCTATTGCTACGATAGGTAGACATATGCAAACGCTATTTCGTTGCAAGGAAGTGACGCATTTACATTCATTTGAAGTGTAGACGAGGAATACATAACACTTCGCAAATCATATTATATCTTACCATGAAACATAGAAATGAGATGCGATATCGCGTTTTAAGAAGCATTAGAACACTATTGCTACGATACGAAGACATCTGCAAACGCTATTTCCTTGCAAGGAAGTGTCGCATTTACATTCATTTGAAGTGTAGACGAGGAATACATAACACTTCGCAAATCATATTATATCTTACCATGAAACATAGAAATGAGATGCGATATCGCGTTTTAAGAAGCATTAGAACCCTATTGCTACGATACGAAGACATCTGCAAACGCTATATCCTTGCAAGTAAGTGTCGCATTTACATTCATTTGAAGTGCAGACGAGGAATACATAACACTTCGCAAATCATATTATATCTTACCATGAAACATAGAAATGAGATGCGATATCGCGTTTTAAGCAGCATTAGAACTCTATTGCTACGATACCTAGATATCTGCAGACGCTATTTCCTTGCAAGGAAGATTCGCATTTATATTCATTTGAAGTGTAGACGAGGAATACGTAACACTTCGCAAATCTTATTATATCTTACCATGAAGCATAGAAATGAGATGCGATATGGCGTTTTAAGAAGCATTAGAACTCTATTGCTACGATAGGTAGACATCTGCAAACGCTATTTCCTTGCAAGGAAGTGTCGCATTTACATTCATTTGAAGCGTAGACGAGGAATACATAACACTTCGCAAATCATATAATATCTTACCATGAAACATAGAAATGAGATGCGATATCGCGTTTTAAGAAGCATTAGAACTCTATTGCTACGATACCTAGACATCTGCAGACGCTATTTCCTAGCAAGGAAGTGTCGCATTTACTTTCATTTGAAGTGTAGACGAGGAATACATGACGCTTCGCAAATCATATTATATCTTACCACGAAACATAGAAATGAGATGCGATATCGCGTTTTAAGAAGCATTAGAACTCTATTGCTACGATAGGTAGACATCTGCAAACGCTATTTCGTTGCAAGGAAATGACGCATTTACTTTCATTTGAAGTGTAGACGAGGAATACATGACGCTTCGCAAATCATATTATATCTTACCACGAAACATAGAAATGAGATGCGATATCGCCTTTTCAGAAGCATTAGAAATCTATTGCTACGATAGGTAGACATATGCAAACGCTATTTCGTTGCAAGGAAGTGACGCATTTACATTCATTTGAAGTGTAGACGAGGAATACATAACACTTCGCAAATCATATTATATCTTACCATGAAACATAGAAATGAGATGCGATATCGCGTTTTAAGAAGCATTAGAACACTATTGCTACGATACGAAGACATCTGCAAACGCTATTTCCTTGCAAGGAAGTGTCGCATTTACATTCATTTGAAGTGTAGACGAGGAATACATAACACTTCGCAAATCATATTATATCTTACCATGAAACATAGAAATGAGATGCGATATCGCGTTTTAAGAAGCATTAGAACTCTATTGCTACGATACGAAGACATCTGCAAACGCTATATCCTTGCAAGTAAGTGTCGCATTTACATTCATTTGAAGTGCAGACGAGGAATACATAACACTTCGCAAATCATATTATATCTTACCATGAAACATAGAAATGAGATGCGATATCGCGTTTTAAGCAGCATTAGAACTCTATTGCTACGATACCTAGATATCTGCAGACGCTATTTCCTTGCAAGGAAGATTCGCATTTATATTCATTTGAAGTGTAGACGAGGAATACATAACACTTCGCAAATCATATTATATCTTACCATGAAGCATAGAAATGAGATGCGATATGGCGTTTTAAGAAGCATTAGAACTCTATTGCTACGATAGGTAGACATCTGCAAACGCTATTTGCTTGCAAGGAAGTGTCGCATTTACATTCATTTGAAGCGTAGACGAGGAATACATAACACTTCGCCAATCATATTATATCTTACCATGAAACATAGAAATGAGATGCGATATCGCGTTTTAAGAATCATAAGAACTCTATTGCTACGATACGTAGACATCTGCAAACGCTATTTCCTTGCAAGGAAGTGTCGCATTTACATTCATTTGAAGTGTAGACGAGAAATACATAACACTTGGCAAATCATATAATATCTTACCATGAAACATAGAAATGAGATGCGACATCGCGTTTTAAGAAGCATTAGAACTCTATTGCTACCATACCTAGACATCTGCAGACGCTATTTCCTTGCAAGGAAGAGTCGCATTTACATTCATCTGAAGTGCAGACGAGGAATACATAACACTTCGCAAATCATATTATATCTTACCATGAAACATAGAAATGAGATGCGATATGGCGTTTTAAGAAGCATTAGAACTCTATTGCTACGAGAGGTAGACATCTGCAAACGCTATTTCCTTGCAAGGAGGTGTCGCATTTACATTCATTTGAAGTGCAGACGAGGAATACATAACACTTCGCAAATCATATTATATCTTACCATGAAACATAGAAATGAGATGCGATATCGCGTTTTAGGAAGCAGTAGAACCCTATTGCTACGATACCTAGACATCTGCAAACGCTATTTCCTTGCAAGGAAGTGTCGCATTTACATTCATTTGAAGTGTAGACGAGGAATACATAACACTTCGCAAATCATATTATATCTTACCATGAAACATAGAAATGAGATGCGATATCGCGTTTAAAGAATCATTAGAACTCTATTGCTACGATACCTAGACATCTGCAGACGCTATTTCCTTGCAAGGAAGAGCCGCATTTACATTCATTTGAAGTGTAGACGAGGAATACATAACACTTCGCAAATCATATTATATCTTACCATGAAACATAGAAATGAGATGCGATATCGCGTTTTAAGAAGCATTAGAACTCTATTGCTACGATACCTAGACATCTGCAGACGCTATTTCCTAGCAAGGAAGTGTCGCATTTACATTCATTTGAAGTGTAGACGAGGAATACATGACACTTCGCAAATCATATTATATCTTACCATGAAACATGGATAGGAGATGCGATATCGCGTTTTAAGAAGCATTAGAACACTATTGCTACGATAGGTAGATATTTGCAAACGCTATATCCTTGCAAGGAAGTGTCGCATTTACATTCATTTGAAGTGTAGACGAGGAATACATGATACTTCGCAAATCATATTATATCTTACCATCAAACATAGAAATGAGATGCGATATCGCGTTTGAAGAAGCATTTGAACTCTATTGCTTCGATACGTAGACATCTGCAAACGCTATTTCCTTGCAAGGAACTGTCGCATTTACATTCATTTGAAGTGTAGACGAGGAATACATGACACTTCGCAATTCATATTATATCTTACCATGAAACATATAAATGAGATGCGATATCGCGTTTTAAGAATCATAAGAACTCTATTGCTACGATACGTAGACATCTGCAAACGCTATTTCCTTGCAAGGAAGTGCCGCATTTACATTCATTTGGATTGTAGACGAGGAATGCATAACACTTCGCAATGAATATTATATTTTATCATGAAACATAGGTATGAGATGCAATTTCTCGTTTTAAGAAGCATTGGACCTCTATTGCTACGATACCTAGACATCTGCTAACGCTATTTCCTTGAAAGGAAGGGTCGCATTTACATTCATTTGAATCGTAGACGAGGAATGCATAACACTTCGCAATGAATATTATATCTTACCAAGAAACATCGAAATGAGGTGCGATATCGAGTTTTAAGAAGCATTAGAACTCTATTGCTACGATAGGTAGACACCTGCAAACGCTATTTCCTTGCAAGGAAGTGTCGCATTTACATTCATTTGAAGTGTAGACGAGGAATACATGATACTTCGCAAATCATATTATATCTTACCATCAAACATAGAAATGAGATGCGATATCGCGTTTGAAGAAGCATTTGAACTCTATTGCTCCGATACGTAGACATCTGCAAACGCTATTTTCTTGCAAGGAAGTGTCGCATTTACATTCATTTGAAGCGTAGACGAAGAATACATAACACTTCGCAAATCATATAATATCTTACCATGAAACATAGAAATGAGATGCGATATCGCGTTTTAAGAAGCATTAGAACTCTATTGCTACGATACCTAGACATCTGCAGACGCTATTTCCTAGCAAGGAAGTGTCGCATTTACTTTCATTTGAAGTGTAGACGAGGAATACATGACGCTTCGCAAATCATATTATATCTTACCACGAAACATAGAAATGAGATGCGATATCGCGTTTTAAGAAGCATTAGAACTCTATTGCTACGATAGGTAGACATCTGCAAACGCTATTTCGTTGCAAGGAAATGACGCATTTACTTTCATTTGAAGTGTAAACGAGGAATACATGACGCTTCGCAAATCATATTATATCTTACCACGAAACATAGAAATGAGATGCGATATCGCCTTTTCAGAAGCATTAGAACTCTATTGCTACGATAGGTAGACATATGCAAACGCTATTTCGTTGCAAGGAAGTGACGCATTTACATTCATTTGAAGTGTAGACGAGGAATACATAACACTTCGCAAATCATATTATATCTTACCATGAAACATAGAAATGAGATGCGATATCGCGTTTTAAGAAGCATTAGAACACTATTGCTACGATACGAAGACATCTGCAAACGCTATTTCCTTGCAAGGAAGTGTCGCATTTACATTCATTTGAAGTGTAGTCGAGGAATACATAACACTTCGCAAATCATATTATATCTTACCATGAAACATAGAAATGAGATGCGATATCGCGTTTTAAGAAGCATTAGAACTCTATTGCTACGATACGAAGACATCTGCAAACGCTATATCCTTGCAAGTAAGTGTCGCATTTACATTCATTTGAAGTGCAGACGAGGAATACATAACACTTCGCAAATCATATTATATCTTACCATGAAACATAGAAATGAGATGCGATATCGCGTTTTAAGCAGCATTAGAACTCTATTGCTACGATACCTAGATATCTGCAGACGCTATTTCCTTGCAAGGAAGATTCGCATTTATATTCATTTGAAGTGTAGACGAGGAATACATAACACTTCGCAAATCATATTATATCTTACCATGAAGCATAGAAATGAGATGCGATATGGCGTTTTAAGAAGCATTAGAACTCTATTGCTACGATAGGTAGACATCTGCAAACGCTATTTCCTTGCAAGGAAGTGTCGCATTTACATTCATTTGAAGCGTAGACGAGGAATACATGACACTTCGCAAATCATATTATATCTTACCATGAAACATGGATAGGAGATGCGATATCGCGTTTTAAGAAGCATTAGAACACTATTGCTACGATAGGTAGATATTTGCAAACGCTATTTCCTTGCAAGGAAGTGTCGCATTTACATTCATTTGAAGTGTAGACGAGGAATACATGATACTTCGCAAATCATATTATATCTTACCATCAAACATAGAAATGAGATGCGATATCGCGTTTGAAGAAGCATTTGAACTCTATTGCTTCGATACGTAGACATCTGCAAACGCTATTTCCTTGCAAGGAACTGTCGCATTTACATTCATTTGAAGTGTAGACGAGGAATACATGACACTTCGCAATTCATATTATATCTTACCATGAAACATATAAATGAGATGCGATATCGCGTTTTAAGAATCATATGAACTCTATTGCTACGATACGTAGACATCTGCAAACGCTATTTCCTTGCAAGGAAGTGCCGCATTTACATTCATTTGGATCGTAGACGAGGAATGCATAACACTTCGCAATGAATATTATATCTTATCATGAAACATAGGTATGAGATGCAATTTCTCGTTTTAAGAAGCATTGGACCTCTATTGCTACGATACCTAGACATCTGCTAACGCTATTTCCTTGAAAGGAAGGGTCGCATTTACATTCATTTGAATCGTAGACGAGGAATGCATAACACTTCGCAATGAATATTATATCTTACCAAGAAACATCGAAATGAGGTGCGATATCGAGTTTTAAGAAGCATTAGAACTCTATTGCTACGATAGGTAGACACCTGCAAACGCTATTTCCTTGCAAGGAAGTGTCGCATTTACATTCATTTGAAGTGTAGACGAGGAATACATGATACTTCGCAAATCATATAATATCTTACCATGAAACATAGAAATGAGATGCGATATCGCGTTTTAAGAAGCATTAGAACTCTATTGCTACGATACCTAGACATCTGCAGACGCTATTTCCTAGCAAGGAAGTGTCGCATTTACTTTCATTTGAAGTGTAGACGAGGAATACATGACGCTTCGCAAATCATATTATATCTTACCACGAAACATAGAAATGAGATGCGATATCGCGTTTTAAGAAGAATTAGAACTCTATTGCTACGATAGGTAGACATCTGCAAACGCTATTTCCTTGCAAGGAAGTGTCGCATTTACATTCATTTGAAGCGTAGACGAGGAATACATAACACTTCGCAAATCATATAATATCTTACCATGAAACATAGAAATGAGATGCGATATCGCGTTTTAAGAAGCATTAGAACTCTATTGCTACGATACCTAGACATCTGCAGACGCTATTTCCTAGCAAGGAAGTGTCGCATTTACTTTCATTTGAAGTGTAGACGAGGAATACATGACGCTTCGCAAATCATATTATATCTTACCACGAAACATAGAAATGAGATGCGATATCGCGTTTTAAGAAGCATTAGAACTCTATTGCTACGATAGGTAGACATCTGCAAACGCTATTTCGTTGCAAGGAAATGACGCATTTACTTTCATTTGAAGTGTAGACGAGGAATACATGACGCTTCGCAAATCATATTATATCTTACCACGAAACATAGAAATGAGATGCGATATCGCCTTTTCAGAAGCATTAGAAATCTATTGCTACGATAGGTAGACATATGCAAACGCTATTTCGTTGCAAGGAAGTGACGCATTTACATTCATTTGAAGTGTAGACGAGGAATACATAACACTTCGCAAATCATATTATATCTTACCATGAAACATAGAAATGAGATGCGATATCGCGTTTTAAGAAGCATTAGAACACTATTGCTACGATACGAAGACATCTGCAAACGCTATTTCCTTGCAAGGAAGTGTCGCATTTACATTCATTTGAAGTGTAAACGAGGAATACATAACACTTCGCAAGTCATATTATATCTTACCATGAAACATAGAAATGAGATGCGATATCGCGTTTTAAGAAGCATTAGAACTCTATTGCTACGATACGAAGACATCTGCAAACGCTATATCCTTGCAAGTAAGTGTCGCATTTACATTCATTTGAAGTGCAGACGAGGAATACATAACACTTCGCAAATCATATTATATCTTACCATGAAGCATAGAAATGAGATGCGATATGGCGTTTTAAGAAGCATTAGAACTCTATTGCTACGATAGGTAGACATCTGCAAACGCTATTTCCTTGCAAGGAAGTGTCGCATTTACATTCATTTGAAGCGTAGACGAGGAATACATAACACTTCGCAAGTCATATTATATCTTACCATGAAACATATAAATGAGATGCGATATCGCGTTTTAAGAATCATAAGAACTCTATTGCTACGATACGTAGACATCTGCAAACGCTATTTCCTTGCAAGGAAGTGCCGCATTTACATTCATTTGGATCGTAGACGAGGAATGCATAACACTTCGCAATGAATATTATATCTTATCATGAAACATAGGTATGAGATGCAATTTCTCGTTTTAAGAAGCATTGGACCTCTATTGCTACGATACCTAGACATCTGCTAACGCTATTTCCTTGAAAGGAAGGGTCGCATTTACATTCATTTGAATCGTAGACGAGGAATGCATAACACTTCGCAATGAATATTATATCTTACCAAGAAACATCGAAATGAGGTGCGATATCGAGTTTTAAGAAGCATTAGAACTCTATTGCTACGATAGGTAGACACCTGCAAACGCTATTTCCTTGCAAGGAAGTGTCGCATTTACATTCATTTGAAGTGTAGACGAGGAATACATGATACTTCGCAAATCATATTATATCTTACCATGAAACATGGATAGGAGATGCGATATCGCGTTTTAAGAAGCATTAGAACACTATTGCTACGATAGGTAGATATTTGCAAACGCTATTTCCTTGCAAGGAAGATTCGCATTTATATTCATTTGAAGTGTAGACGAGGAATACATAACACTTCGCAAATCATATTATATCTTACCATGAAGCATAGAAATGAGATGCGATATGGCGTTTTAAGAAGCATTAGAACTCTATTGCTACGATAGGTAGACATCTGCAAACGCTATTTCCTTGCAAGGAAGTGTCGCATTTACATTCATTTGAAGCGTAGACGAGGAATACATAACACTTCGCCAATCATATTATATCTTACCATGAAACATAGAAATGAGATGCGATATCGCGTTTTAAGAATCATAAGAACTCTATTGCTACGATACGTAGACATCTGCAAACGCTATTTCCTTGCAAGGAAGTGTCGCATTTACATTCATTTGAAGTGTAGACGAGAAATACATAACACTTGGCAAATCATATAATATCTTACCATGAAACATAGAAATGAGATGCGACATCGCGTTTTAAGAAGCATTAGAACTCTATTGCTACCATACCTAGACATCTGCAGACGCTATTTCCTTGCAAGGAAGAGTCGCATTTACATTCATCTGAAGTGCAGACGAGGAATACATAACACTTCGCAAATCATATTATATCTTACCATGAAACATAGAAATGAGATGCGATATGGCGTTTTAAGAAGCATTAGAACTCTATTGCTACGAGAGGTAGACATCTGCAAACGCTATTTCCTTGCAAGGAGGTGTCGCATTTACATTCATTTGAAGTGCAGACGAGGAATACATAACACTTCGCAAATCATATTATATCTTACCATGAAACATAGAAATGAGATGCGATATCGCGTTTTAGGAAGCAGTAGAACCCTATTGCTACGATACCTAGACATCTGCAAACGCTATTTCCTTGCAAGGAAGTGTCGCATTTACATTCATTTGAAGTGTAGACGAGGAATACATAACACTTCGCAAATCATATTATATCTTACCATGAAACATAGAAATGAGATGCGATATCGCGTTTAAAGAATCATTAGAACTCTATTGCTACGATACCTAGACATCTGCAGACGCTATTTCCTTGCAAGGAAGAGCCGCATTTACATTCATTTGAAGTGTAGACGAGGAATACATAACACTTCGCAAATCATATTATATCTTACCATGAAACATAGAAATGAGATGCGATATCGCGTTTTAAGAAGCATTAGAACTCTATTGCTACGATACCTAGACATCTGCAGACGCTATTTCCTAGCAAGGAAGTGTCGCATTTACATTCATTTGAAGTGTAGACGAGGAATACATGACACTTCGCAAATCATATTATATCTTACCATGAAACATGGATAGGAGATGCGATATCGCGTTTTAAGAAGCATTAGAACACTATTGCTACGATAGGTAGATATTTGCAAACGCTATTTCCTTGCAAGGAAGTGTCGCATTTACATTCATTTGAAGTGTAGACGAGGAATACATGATACTTCGCAAATCATATTATATCTTACCATCAAACATAGAAATGAGATGCGATATCGCGTTTGAAGAAGCATTTGAACACTATTGCTTCGATACGTAGACATCTGCAAACGCTATTTCCTTGCAAGGAACTGTCGCATTTACATTCATTTGAAGTGTAGACGAGGAATACATGACACTTCGCAATTCATATTATATCTTACCATGAAACATATAAATGAGATGCGATATCGCGTTTTAAGAATCATAAGAACTCTATTGCTACGATACGTAGACATCTGCAAACGCTATTTCCTTGCAAGGAAGTGCCGCATTTACATTCATTTGGATCGTAGACGAGGAATGCATAACACTTCGCAATGAATATTATATCTTATCATGAAACATAGGTATGAGATGCAATTTCTCGTTTTAAGAAGCATTGGACCTCTATTGCTACGATACCTAGACATCTGCTAACGCTATTTCCTTGAAAGGAAGGGTCGCATTTACATTCATTTGAATCGTAGACGAGGAATGCATAACACTTCGCAATGAATATTATATCTTACCAAGAAACATCGAAATGAGGTGCGATATCGAGTTTTAAGAAGCATTAGAACTCTATTGCTACGATAGGTAGACACCTGCAAACGCTATTTCCTTGCAAGGAAGTGTCGCATTTACATTCATTTGAAGTGTAGACGAGGAATACATGATACTTCGCAAATCATATTATATCTTACCATCAAACATAGAAATGAGATGCGATATCGCGTTTGAAGAAGCATTTGAACTCTATTGCTCCGATACGTAGACATCTGCAAACGCTATTTTCTTGCAAGGAAGTGTCGCATTTACATTCATTTGAAGCGTAGACGAGGAATACATAACACTTCGCAAATCATATAATATCTTACCATGAAACATAGGAATGAGATGCGATATCGCGTTTTAAGAAGCATTAGAACTCTATTGCTACGATACCTAGACATCTGCAGACGCTATTTCCTAGCAAGGAAGTGTCGCATTTACTTTCATTTGAAGTGTAGACGAGGAATACATGACGCTTCGCATATCATATTATATCTTACCACGAAACATAGAAATGAGATGCGATATCGCGTTTTAAGAAGCATTAGAACTCTATTGCTACGATAGGTAGACATCTGCAAACGCTATTTCGTTGCAAGGAAATGACGCATTTACTTTCATTTGAAGTGTAGACGAGGAATACATGACGCTTCGCAAATCATATTATATCTTACCACGAAACATAGAAATGAGATGCGATATCGCCTTTTCAGAAGCATTAGAACTCTATTGCTACGATAGGTAGACATATGCAAACGCTATTTCGTTGCAAGGAAGTGACGCATTTACATTCATTTGAAGTGTAGACGAGGAATACATAACACTTCGCAAATCATATTATATCTTACCATGAAACATAGAAATGAGATGCGATATCGCGTTTTAAGAAGCATTAGAACACTATTGCTACGATACGAAGACATCTGCAAACGCTATTTCCTTGCACGGAAGTGTCGCATTTACATTCATTTGAAGTGTAGACGAGGAATACATAACACTTCGCAAATCATATTATATCTTACCATGAAACATAGAAATGAGATGCGATATCGCGTTTTAAGAAGCATTAGAACTCTATTGCTACGATACGAAGACATCTGCAAACGCTATATCCTTGCAAGTAAGTGTCGCATTTACATTCATTTGAAGTGCAGACGAGGAATACATAACACTTCGCAAATCATATTATATCTTACCATGAAGCATAGAAATGAGATGCGATATGGCGTTTTAAGAAGCATTAGAACTCTATTGCTACGATAGGTAGACATCTGCAAACGCTATTTCCTTGCAAGGAAGTGTCGCATTTACATTCATTTGAAGCGTAGACGAGGAATACATAACACTTCGCCAATCATATTATATCTTACCATGAAACATAGAAATGAGATGCGATATCGCGTTTTAAGAATCATAAGAACTCTATTGCTACGATACGTAGACATCTGCAAACGCTATTTCCTTGCAAGGAAGTGTCGCATTTACATTCATTTGAAGTGTAGACGAGAAATACATAACACTTGGCAAATCATATAATATCTTACCATGAAACATAGAAATGAGATGCGACATCGCGTTTTAAGAAGCATTAGAACTCTATTGCTACCATACCTAGACATCTGCAGACGCTATTTCCTTGCAAGGAACTGTCGCATTTACATTCATTTGAAGTGTAGACGAGGAATACATGACACTTCGCAATTCATATTATATCTTACCATGAAACATATAAATGAGATGCGATATCGCGTTTTAAGAATCATAAGAACTCTATTGCTACGATACGTAGACATCTGCAAACGCTATTTCCTTGCAAGGAAGTGCCGCATTTACATTCATTTGGATCGTAGACGAGGAATGCATAACACTTCGCAATGAATATTATATCTTATCATGAAACATAGGTATGAGATGCAATTTCTCGTTTTAAGAAGCATTGGACCTCTATTGCTACGATACCTAGACATCTGCTAACGCTATTTCCTTGAAAGGAAGGGTCGCATTTACATTCATTTGAATCGTAGACGAGGAATGCATAACACTTCGCAATGAATATTATATCTTACCAAGAAACATCGAAATGAGGTGCGATATCGAGTTTTAAGAAGCATTAGAACTCTATTGCTACGATAGGTAGACACCTGCAAACGCTATTTCCTTGCAAGGAAGTGTCGCATTTACATTCATTTGAAGTGTAGACGAGGAATACATGATACTTCGCAAATCATATTATATCTTACCATCAAACATAGAAATGAGATGCGATATCGCGTTTGAAGAAGCATTTGAACTCTATTGCTCCGATACGTAGACATCTGCAAACGCTATTTTCTTGCAAGGAAGTGTCGCATTTACATTCATTTGAAGCGTAGACGAGGAATACATAACACTTCGCAAATCATATAATATCTTACCATGAAACATAGGAATGAGATGCGATATCGCGTTTTAAGAAGCATTAGAACTCTATTGCTACGATACCTAGACATCTGCAGACGCTATTTCCTAGCAAGGAAGTGTCGCATTTACTTTCATTTGAAGTGTAGACGAGGAATACATGACGCTTCGCATATCATATTATATCTTACCACGAAACATAGAAATGAGATGCGATATCGCGTTTTAAGAAGCATTAGAACTCTATTGCTACGATAGGTAGACATCTGCAAACGCTATTTCGTTGCAAGGAAATGACGCATTTACTTTCATTTGAAGTGTAGACGAGGAATACATGACGCTTCGCAAATCATATTATATCTTACCACGAAACATAGAAATGAGATGCGATATCGCCTTTTCAGAAGCATTAGAACTCTATTGCTACGATAGGTAGACATATGCAAACGCTATTTCGTTGCAAGGAAGTGACGCATTTACATTCATTTGAAGTGTAGACGAGGAATACATAACACTTCGCAAATCATATTATATCTTACCATGAAACATAGAAATGAGATGCGATATCGCGTTTTAAGAAGCATTAGAAGACTATTGCTACGATACGAAGACATCTGCAAACGCTATTTCCTTGCACGGAAGTGTCGCATTTACATTCATTTGAAGTGTAGACGAGGAATACATAACACTTCGCAAATCATATTATATCTTACCATGAAACATAGAAATGAGATGCGATATCGCGTTTTAAGAAGCATTAGAACTCTATTGCTACGATACGAAGACATCTGCAAACGCTATATCCTTGCAAGTAAGTGTCGCATTTACATTCATTTGAAGTGCAGACGAGGAATACATAACACTTCGCAAATCATATTATATCTTACCATGAAGCATAGAAATGAGATGCGATATGGCGTTTTAAGAAGCATTAGAACTCTATTGCTACGATAGGTAGACATCTGCAAACGCTATTTCCTTGCAAGGAAGTGTCGCATTTACATTCATTTGAAGCGTAGACGAGGAATACATAACACTTCGCCAATCATATTATATCTTACCATGAAACATAGAAATGAGATGCGATATCGCGTTTTAAGAATCATAAGAACTCTATTGCTACGATACGTAGACATCTGCAAACGCTATTTCCTTGCAAGGAAGTGTCGCATTTACATTCATTTGAAGTGTAGACGAGAAATACATAACACTTGGCAAATCATATAATATCTTACCATGAAACATAGAAATGAGATGCGACATCGCGTTTTAAGAAGCATTAGAACTCTATTGCTACCATACCTAGACATCTGCAGACGCTATTTCCTTGCAAGGAAGAGTCGCATTTACATTCATCTGAAGTGCAGACGAGGAGTACATAACACTTCGCAAATCATATTATATCTTACCATGAAACATAGAAATGAGATGCGATATGGCGTTTTAAGAAGCATTAGAACTCTATTGCTACGAGAGGTAGACATCTGCAAACGCTATTTCCTTGCAAGGAGGTGTCGCATTTACATTCATTTGAAGTGTAGACGAGGAATACATAACACTTCGCAAATCATATTATATCTTACCATGAAACATAGAAATGAGATGCGATATCGCGTTCTATGAAGCATTAGAACTCTATTGCTACGATACCTAGACATCTGCAGACGCTATTTCCTAACAAGGAAGTGTCGCATTTACATTCATTTGAAGTGTAGACGAGGAATACATAACACTTCGCAAATCATATTATATCTTACCATGAAACATAGAGATGAGATGCGATATCGCGTTTTATGAAGCATTAGAACTCTATCGCTACGATACCCAGACATCTGCAGACGCTATTTCCTAGCAAGGAGGTGTCGCATTTACATTCATTTGAAGTGTAGACGAGGAATACATAACACTTCGCAAATCATATTATATCTTACCATGAAACCTAGAAATGAGATGCGATATCGCGTTTTATGAAGCATTAGAACTCTATTGCTACGATACGTAGGCATCTGCAAACGCTATTTCCTAGCAAGGAAGTGTCGCATTTACATCCATTTGAATCGTAGACGAGGAATGCATAACACTTCGCAATGAATATTATATCTTATCATGAAACATAGATATGAGATGCAATTTCTCGTTTTAAGAAGCATTTGACCTCTATTGCTTCGATACGTAGACATCTGCAAACGCTATTTCCTTGCAAGGAATTGTCGCATTTACATTCATTTGAAGTGTAGACGAGGAAGACATAACACTTCGCAAATCATATTATATCTTACCATGAAACATAGAAATGAGATGCGATATCGCGTTTAAAGTATCATAAGAACTCTATTGCTACGATACGAAGACATCTGCAAACGCTATTTCCTTGCAAGGAAGAGTCGCATTTACATTCATTTGAAGTGCAGACGAGGAATACATAACACTTCGCAAATCATATTCTATCTTACCGTGAAACATAGAAATGAGATGCGATATCGCGTTTTAAGAAGCATTAAAACTCTATTGCTATGATACCTAGACATCTGCAGACGCTATTTCCTAGAAAGGAAGTGTCGCATTTACATTCATTTGAAGTGTAGACGAGGAATACATGATCCTTCGCAAATCATATTATATCCTACCACGAAACATAGAAATGAGATGCGATATCGCGTTTTAAGAATCATAAGAACTCTATTGCTACGATACGTAGATATCTGCAAACGCTATTTCCTTGCAAGGAAGTGTCGCATTTACATTCATTTGAAGTGTAGACGAGGAATACATAACACTTCGCAAATCATATAATATCTTACCATGAAACATAGAAATGAGATGCGATGTCGCGTTTTAGGAAGCATTAGAACTCTATTGCTACGATACCTAGACATCTGCAGACGCTATTTCCTTGCAAGGAAGAGCCGCATTTACATTCATTTGAAGTGTAGACGAGGAATACATAACACTTCGCAAATCATATTATATCTTACCATGAAACACAGAAATGAGATGCGATATCGCGTTTCAAGAAGCATTAGAACTCTATTGCTACGATACCTAGACATCTGCAGACGCTATTTCCTAGCAAGGAAGTGTCGCATTTACATTCATTTGAAGTGTAGACGAGGAATACATGACACTTCGCAAATCATATTATATCTTACCATGAAACATAGAAATGAGATGCGATATCGCCTTTTAAGAAGCATTAGAACACTATTGCTACGATAGGTAGATATTTGCAAACGCTATTTCCTTGCAAGGAAGTGTCGCATTTACGTTCATTTGAAGTGTAGACGGGGAATACATAACACTTCGCAAATCATATTATATCTTACCATGAAACATAGAAATGAGATGCGATATGGCGTTTTAAGAAGCATTAGAACTCTACTGCTACGATACCTAGACATCTGCAGACGCTATTCCCTAGCAAGGAAGTGTCGCATTTACATTCATTTGAAGTGTAGACGAGGAATACGTGATACTTCGCAAATCATATTATATCTTACCATGAAACATAGAAATGAGATGCGATATCGCGTTTTAAGGAGCATTTGAACTCTATTGCTTCGATACGTAGACATCTGCAAACGCTACTTCCTTGCAAGGAAGTGTCGCATTTACATTCATTTGAAGTGTAGACGAGGAATACATAACACTTCGCAAATCATATTATATCTTACCATGAAACATAGAGATGAGATGCGATATCGCGTTTTGAGAAGCATTAGAACTCTATTGCTACGATACCTAGACATAAGCAAACGCTATTTCCTTGAAAGGAAGGATCGCATTTACATTCATTTGAATCGTAGACGGGGAATGCATAACACTTCGCAATGAATATTATATCTTACCAAGAAACATAGAAATGAGGTGCGATATCGCGTTTTAAGAAGCATTAGAACTCTATTGCTACGATAGGTAGACATCTGCAAACGCTATTTCCTTGCAAGGAAGAGTCGCATTTACATTCATCTGAAGTGCAGACGAGGAATACATAACACTTCGCAAATCATATTATATCTTACCATGAAACATAGAAATGAGATGCGATATGGCGTTTTAAGAAGCATTAGAACTCTATTGCTACGATAGGTAGACATCTGCAAACGCTATTTCCTAGCAAGGAAGTGTCGCATTTACATTCATTTGAAGTGTAGACGAGGAATACATGATACTTCGCAAATCATATTATATCTTACCATGAAACATAGAAATGAGATGCGATATCGCGTTTTAAGAAGCATTAGAACTCTATTGCTACGATACCTAGACATCTGCAGACGCTATTTCCTAGCAAGGAAGTGTCGCATTTACATTCATTTGAAGTGTAGACGAGGAATACATGACACTTCGCAAATCATATTATATCTTACCATGAAACATGGATAGGAGATGCGATATCGCGTTTTAAGAAGCATTAGAACACTATTGCTACGATAGGTAGATATTTGCAAACGCTATTTCCTTGCAAGGAAGTGTCGCATTTACATTCATTTGAAGTGTAGACGAGGAATACATGATACTTCGCAAATCATATTATATCTTACCATCAAACATAGAAATGAGATGCGATATCGCGTTTGAAGAAGCATTTGAACTCTATTGCTTCGATACGTAGACATCTGCAAACGCTATTTCCTTGCAAGGAACTGTCGCATTTACATTCATTTGAAGTGTAGACGAGGAATACATGACACTTCGCAATTCATATTATATCTTACCATGAAACATATAAATGAGATGCGATATCGCGTTTTAAGAATCATAAGAACTCTATTGCTACGATACGTAGACATCTGCAAACGCTATTTCCTTGCAAGGAAGTGCCGCATTTACATTCATTTGGATCGTAGACGAGGAATGCATAACACTTCGCAATGAATATTATATTTTATCATGAAACATAGGTATGAGATGCAATTTCTCGTTTTAAGAAGCATTGGACCTCTATTGCTACGATACCTAGACATCTGCTAACGCTATTTCCTTGAAAGGAAGGGTCGCATTTACATTCATTTGAATCGTAGACGAGGAATGCATAACACTTCGCAATGAATATTATATCTTACCAAGAAACATCGAAATGAGGTGCGATATCGAGTTTTAAGAAGCATTAGAACTCTATTGCTACGATAGGTAGACACCTGCAAACGCTATTTCCTTGCAAGGAAGTGTCGCATTTACATTCATTTGAAGTGTAGACGAGGAATACATGATACTTCGCAAATCATATTATATCTTACCATCAAACATAGAAATGAGATGCGATATCGCGTTTGAAGAAGCATTTGAACTCTATTGCTCCGATACGTAGACATCTGCAAACGCTATTTTCTTGCAAGGAAGTGTCGCATTTACATTCATTTGAAGCGTAGACGAAGAATACATAACACTTCGCAAATCATATAATATCTTACCATGAAACATAGAAATGAGATGCGATATCGCGTTTTAAGAAGCATTAGAACTCTATTGCTACGATACCTAGACATCTGCAGACGCTATTTCCTAGCAAGGAAGTGTCGCATTTACTTTCATTTGAAGTGTAGACGAGGAATACATGACGCTTCGCAAATCATATTATATCTTACCACGAAACATAGAAATGAGATGCGATATCGCGTTTTAAGAAGCATTAGAACTCTATTGCTACGATAGGTAGACATCTGCAAACGCTATTTCGTTGCAAGGAAATGACGCATTTACTTTCATTTGAAGTGTAAACGAGGAATACATGACGCTTCGCAAATCATATTATATCTTACCACGAAACATAGAAATGAGATGCGATATCGCCTTTTCAGAAGCATTAGAACTCTATTGCTACGATAGGTAGACATATGCAAACGCTATTTCGTTGCAAGGAAGTGACGCATTTACATTCATTTGAAGTGTAGACGAGGAATACATAACACTTCGCAAATCATATTATATCTTACCATGAAACATAGAAATGAGATGCGATATCGCGTTTTAAGAAGCATTAGAACACTATTGCTACGATACGAAGACATCTGCAAACGCTATTTCCTTGCAAGGAAGTGTCGCATTTACATTCATTTGAAGTGTAGTCGAGGAATACATAACACTTCGCAAATCATATTATATCTTACCATGAAACATAGAAATGAGATGCGATATCGCGTTTTAAGAAGCATTAGAACTCTATTGCTACGATACGAAGACATCTGCAAACGCTATATCCTTGCAAGTAAGTGTCGCATTTACATTCATTTGAAGTGCAGACGAGGAATACATAACACTTCGCAAATCATATTATATCTTACCATGAAACATAGAAATGAGATGCGATATCGCGTTTTAAGCAGCATTAGAACTCTATTGCTACGATACCTAGATATCTGCAGACGCTATTTCCTTGCAAGGAAGATTCGCATTTATATTCATTTGAAGTGTAGACGAGGAATACATAACACTTCGCAAATCATATTATATCTTACCATGAAGCATAGAAATGAGATGCGATATGGCGTTTTAAGAAGCATTAGAACTCTATTGCTACGATAGGTAGACATCTGCAAACGCTATTTCCTTGCAAGGAAGTGTCGCATTTACATTCATTTGAAGCGTAGACGAGGAATACATAACACTTCGCAAATCATATAATATCTTACCATGAAACATAGAAATGAGATGCGATATCGCGTTTTAAG
The DNA here is from genome assembly GCF_050948175.1 of Xylocopa sonorina. NCBI lineage: Eukaryota > Metazoa > Arthropoda > Insecta > Hymenoptera > Apidae > Xylocopa > Xylocopa sonorina. Next base: position 1,267,000 of record NC_135202.1, on the reverse strand, counting down.
AAGCATTAGAACTCTATTGCTACGATACCTAGACATCTGCAGACGCTATTTCCTAGCAAGGAAGTGTCGCATTTACTTTCATTTGAAGTGTAGACGAGGAATACATGACGCTTCGCAAATCATATTATATCTTACCACGAAACATAGAAATGAGATGCGATATCGCGTTTTAAGAAGCATTAGAACTCTATTGCTACGATAGGTAGACATCTGCAAACGCTATTTCGTTGCAAGGAAATGACGCATTTACTTTCATTTGAAGTGTAGACGAGGAATACATGACGCTTCGCAAATCATATTATATCTTACCACGAAACATAGAAATGAGATGCGATATCGCCTTTTCAGAAGCATTAGAACTCTATTGCTACGATAGGTAGACATATGCAAACGCTATTTCGTTGCAAGGAAGTGACGCATTTACATTCATTTGAAGTGTAGACGAGGAATACATAACACTTCGCAAATCATATTATATCTTACCATGAAACATAGAAATGAGATGCGATATCGCGCTTTAAGAAGCATTAGAACACTATTGCTACGATACGAAGACATCTGCAAACGCTATTTCCTTGCAAGGAAGTGTCGCATTTACATTCATTTGAAGTGTAGTCGAGGAATACATAACACTTCGCAAATCATATTATATCTTACCATGAAACATAGAAATGAGATGCGATATCGCGTTTTAAGAAGCATTAGAACCCTATTGCTACGATACGAAGACATCTGCAAACGCTATATCCTTGCAAGTAAGTGTCGCATTTACATTCATTTGAAGTGCAGACGAGGAATACATAACACTTCGCAAATCATATTATATCTTACCATGAAACATAGAAATGAGATGCGATATCGCGTTTTAAGCAGCATTAGAACTCTATTGCTACGATACCTAGATATCTGCAGACGCTATTTCCTTGCAAGGAAGATTCGCATTTATATTCATTTGAAGTGTAGACGAGGAATACATAACACTTCGCAAATCATATTATATCTTACCATGAAGCATAGAAATGAGATGCGATATGGCGTTTTAAGAAGCATTAGAACTCTATTGCTACGATAGGTAGACATCTGCAAACGCTATTTCCTTGCAAGGAAGTGTCGCATTTACATTCATTTGAAGCGTAGACGAGGAATACATAACACTTCGCAAATCATATAATATCTTACCATGAAACATAGAAATGAGATGCGATATCGCGTTTTAAGAAGCATTAGAACTCTATTGCTACGATACCTAGACATCTGCAGACGCTATTTCCTAGCAAGGAAGTGTCGCATTTACTTTCATTTGAAGTGTAGACGAGGAATACATGACGCTTCGCAAGTCATATTATATCTTACCACGAAACATAGAAATGAGATGCGATATCGCGTTTTAAGAAGCATTAGAACTCTATTGCTACGATAGGTAGACATCTGCAAACGCTATTTCGTTGCAAGGAAATGACGCATTTACTTTCATTTGAAGTGTAGACGAGGAATACATGACGCTTCGCAAATCATATTATATCTTACCACGAAACATAGAAATGAGATGCGATATCGCCTTTTCAGAAGCATTAGAAATCTATTGCTACGATAGGTAGACATATGCAAACGCTATTTCGTTGCAAGGAAGTGACGCATTTACATTCATTTGAAGTGTAGACGAGGAATACATAACACTTCGCAAATCATATTATATCTTACCATGAAACATAGAAATGAGATGCGATATCGCGTTTTAAGAAGCATTAGAACACTATTGCTACGATACGAAGACATCTGCAAACGCTATTTCCTTGCAAGGAAGTGTCGCATTTACATTCATTTGAAGTGTAGACGAGGAATACATAACACTTCGCAAATCATATTATATCTTACCATGAAACATAGAAATGAGATGCGATATCGCGTTTTAAGAAGCATTAGATCTCTATTGCTACGATACGAAGACATCTGCAAACGCTATATCCTTGCAAGTAAGTGTCGCATTTACATTCATTTGAAGTGCAGACGAGGAATACATAACACTTCGCAAATCATATTATATCTTACCATGAAACATAGAAATGAGATGCGATATCGCGTTTTAAGCAGCATTAGAACTCTATTGCTACGATACCTAGATATCTGCAGACGCTATTTCCTTGCAAGGAAGATTCGCATTTATATTCATTTGAAGTGTAGACGAGGAATACATAACACTTCGCAAATCATATTATATCTTACCATGAAGCATAGAAATGAGATGCGATATGGCGTTTTAAGAAGCATTAGAACTCTATTGCTACGATAGGTAGACATCTGCAAACGCTATTTCCTTGCAAGGAAGTGTCGCATTTACATTCATTTGAAGTGTAGACGAGGAATACATGACACTTCGCAAATCATATTATATCTTACCATGAAACATGGATAGGAGATGCGATATCGCGTTTTAAGAAGCATTAGAACACTATTGCTACGATAGGTAGATATTTGCAAACGCTATTTCCTTGCAAGGAAGTGTCGCATTTACATTCATTTGAAGTGTAGACGAGGAATACATGATACTTCGCAAATCATATTATATCTTACCATCAAACATAGAAATGAGATGCGATATCGCGTTTGAAGAAGCATTTGAACTCTATTGCTTCGATACGTAGACATCTGCAAACGCTATTTCCTTGCAAGGAACTGTCGCATTTACATTCATTTGAAGTGTAGACGAGGAATACATGACACTTCGCAATTCATATTATATCTTACCATGAAACATATAAATGAGATGCGATATCGCGTTTTAAGAATCATAAGAACTCTATTGCTACGATACGTAGACATCTGCAAACGCTATTTCCTTGCAAGGAAGTGCCGCATTTACATTCATTTGGATCGTAGACGAGGAATGCATAACACTTCGCAATGAATATTATATCTTATCATGAAACATAGGTATGAGATGCAATTTCTCGTTTTAAGAAGCATTGGACCTCTATTGCTACGATACCTAGACATCTGCTAACGCTATTTCCTTGAAAGGAAGGGTCGCATTTACATTCATTTGAATCGTAGACGAGGAATGCATAACACTTCGCAATGAATATTATATCTTACCAAGAAACATCGAAATGAGGTGCGATATCGAGTTTTAAGAAGCATTAGAACTCTATTGCTACGATAGGTAGACACCTGCAAACGCTATTTCCTTGCAAGGAAGTGTCGCATTTACATTCATTTGAAGTGTAGACGAGGAATACATGATACTTCGCAAATCATATTATATCTTACCATCAAACATAGAAATGAGATGCGATATCGCGTTTGAAGAAGCATTTGAACTCTATTGCTCCGATACGTAGACATCTGCAAACGCTATTTTCTTGCAAGGAAGTGTCGCATTTACATTCATTTGAAGCGTAGACGAAGAATACATAACACTTCGCAAATCATATAATATCTTACCATGAAACATAGAAATGAGATGCGATATCGCGTTTTAAGAAGCATTAGAACTCTATTGCTACGATACCTAGACATCTGCAGACGCTATTTCCTAGCAAGGAAGTGTCGCATTTACTTTCATTTGAAGTGTAGACGAGGAATACATGACGCTTCGCAAATCATATTATATCTTACCACGAAACATAGAAATGAGATGCGATATCGCGTTTTAAGAAGCATTAGAACTCTATTGCTACGATAGGTAGACATCTGCAAACGCTATTTCGTTGCAAGGAAATGACGCATTTACTTTCATTTGAAGTGTAAACGAGGAATACATGACGCTTCGCAAATCATATTATATCTTACCACGAAACATAGAAATGAGATGCGATATCGCCTTTTATGAAGCATTAGAACTCTATTGCTACGATAGGTAGACATATGCAAACGCTATTTCGTTGCAAGGAAGTGACGCATTTACATTCATTTGAAGTGTAGACGAGGAATACATAACACTTCGCAAATCATATTATATCTTACCATGAAACATAGAAATGAGATGCGATATCGCGTTTTAAGAAGCATTAGAACACTATTGCTACGATACGAAGACATCTGCAAACGCTATTTCCTTGCAAGGAAGTGTCGCATTTACATTCATTTGAAGTGTAGTCGAGGAATACATAACACTTCGCAAATCATATTATATCTTACCATGAAACATAGAAATGAGATGCGATATCGCGTTTTAAGAAGCATTAGAACTCTATTGCTACGATACGAAGACATCTGCAAACGCTATATCCTTGCAAGTAAGTGTCGCATTTACATTCATTTGAAGTGCAGACGAGGAATACATAACACTTCGCAAATCATATTATATCTTACCATGAAACATAGAAATGAGATGCGATATCGCGTTTTAAGCAGCATTAGAACTCTATTGCTACGATACCTAGATATCTGCAGACGCTATTTCCTTGCAAGGAAGATTCGCATTTATATTCATTTGAAGTGTAGACGAGGAATACATAACACTTCGCAAATCATATTATATCTTACCATGAAGCATAGAAATGAGATGCGATATGGCGTTTTAAGAAGCATTAGAACTCTATTGCTACGATAGGTAGACATCTGCAAACGCTATTTCCTTGCAAGGAAGTGTCGCATTTACATTCATTTGAAGCGTAGACGAGGAATACATAACACTTCGCAAATCATATAATATCTTACCATGAAACATAGAAATGAGATGCGATATCGCGTTTTAAGAAGCATTAGAACTCTATTGCTACGATACCTAGACATCTGCAGACGCTATTTCCTAGCAAGGAAGTGTCGCATTTACTTTCATTTGAAGTGTAGACGAGGAATACATGACGCTTCGCAAATCATATTATATCTTACCACGAAACATAGAAATGAGATGCGATATCGCGTTTTAAGAAGCATTAGAACTCTATTGCTACGATAGGTAGACATCTGCAAACGCTATTTCGTTGCAAGGAAATGACGCATTTACTTTCATTTGAAGTGTAGACGAGGAATACATGACGCTTCGCAAATCATATTATATCTTACCACGAAACATAGAAATGAGATGCGATATCGCCTTTTCAGAAGCATTAGAACTCTATTGCTACGATAGGTAGACATATGCAAACGCTATTTCGTTGCAAGGAAGTAACGCATTTACATTCATTTGAAGTGTAGACGAGGAATACATAACACTTCGCAAATCATATTATATCTTACCATGAAACATAGAAATGAGATGCGATATCGCGTTTTAAGAAGCATTAGAACACTATTGCTACGATACGAAGACATCTGCAAACGCTATTTCCTTGCACGGAAGTGTCGCATTTACATTCATTTGAAGTGTAGACGAGGAATACATAACACTTCGCAAATCATATTATATCTTACCATGAAACATAGAAATGAGATGCGATATCGCGTTTTAAGAAGCATTAGAACTCTATTGCTACGATACGAAGACATCTGCAAACGCTATATCCTTGCAAGTAAGTGTCGCATTTACATTCATTTGAAGTGCAGACGAGGAATACATAACACTTCGCAAATCATATTATATCTTACCATGAAACATAGAAATGAGATGCGATATCGCGTTTTAAGCAGCATTAGAACTCTATTGCTACGATACCTAGATATCTGCAGACGCTATTTCCTTGCAAGGAAGATTCGCATTTATATTCATTTGAAGTGTAGACGAGGAATACATAACACTTCGCAAATCATATTATATCTTACCATGAAGCATAGAAATGAGATGCGATATGGCGTTTTAAGAAGCATTAGAACTCTATTGCTACGATAGGTAGACATCTGCAAACGCTATTTCCTTGCAAGGAAGTGTCGCATTTACATTCATTTGAAGCGTAGACGAGGAATACATAACACTTCGCCAATCATATTATATCTTACCATGAAACATAGAAATGAGATGCGATATCGCGTTTTAAGAATCATAAGAACTCTATTGCTACGATACGTAGACATCTGCAAACGCTATTTCCTTGCAAGGAAGTGTCGCATTTACATTCATTTGAAGTGTAGACGAGAAATACATAACACTTGGCAAATCATATAATATCTTACCATGAAACATAGAAATGAGATGCGACATCGCGTTTTAAGAAGCATTAGAACTCTATTGCTACCATACCTAGACATCTGCAGACGCTATTTCCTTGCAAGGAAGAGTCGCATTTACATTCATCTGAAGTGCAGACGAGGAATACATAACACTTCGCAAATCATATTATATCTTACCATGAAACATAGAAATGAGATGCGATATGGCGTTTTAAGAAGCATTAGAACTCTATTGCTACGAGAGGTAGACATCTGCAAACGCTATTTCCTTGCAAGGAGGTGTCGCATTTACATTCATTTGAAGTGCAGACGAGGAATACATAACACTTCGCAAATCATATTATATCTTACCATGAAACATAGAAATGAGATGCGATATCGCGTTTTAGGAAGCAGTAGAACCCTATTGCTACGATACCTAGACATCTGCAAACGCTATTTCCTTGCAAGGAAGTGTCGCATTTACATTCATTTGAAGTGTAGACGAGGAATACATAACACTTCGCAAATCATATTATATCTTACCATGAAACATAGAAATGAGATGCGATATCGCGTTTAAAGAATCATTAGAACTCTATTGCTACGATACCTAGACATCTGCAGACGCTATTTCCTTGCAAGGAAGAGCCGCATTTACATTCATTTGAAGTGTAGACGAGGAATACATAACACTTCGCAAATCATATTATATCTTACCATGAAACATAGAAATGAGATGCGATATCGCGTTTTAAGAAGCATTAGAACTCTATTGCTACGATACCTAGACATCTGCAGACGCTATTTCCTAGCAAGGAAGTGTCGCATTTACATTCATTTGAAGTGTAGACGAGGAATACATGACACTTCGCAAATCATATTATATCTTACCATGAAACATGGATAGGAGATGCGATATCGCGTTTTAAGAAGCATTAGAACACTATTGCTACGATAGGTAGATATTTGCAAACGCTATTTCCTTGCAAGGAAGTGTCGCATTTACATTCATTTGAAGTGTAGACGAGGAATACATGATACTTCGCAAATCATATTATATCTTACCATCAAACATAGAAATGAGATGCGATATCGCGTTTGAAGAAGCATTTGAACTCTATTGCTTCGATACGTAGACATCTGCAAACGCTATTTCCTTGCAAGGAACTGTCGCATTTACATTCATTTGAAGTGTAGACGAGGAATACATGACACTTCGCAATTCATATTATATCTTACCATGAAACATATAAATGAGATGCGATATCGCGTTTTAAGAATCATAAGAACTCTATTGCTACGATACGTAGACATCTGCAAACGCTATTTCCTTGCAAGGAAGTGTCGCATTTACATTCATTTGAAGTGTAGACGAGGAATACATGATACTTCGCAAATCATATTATATCTTACCATCAAACATAGAAATGAGATGCGATATCGCGTTTGAAGAAGCATTTGAACTCTATTGCTCCGATACGTAGACATCTGCAAACGCTATTTTCTTGCAAGGAAGTGTCGCATTTACATTCATTTGAAGCGTAGACGAAGAATACATAACACTTCGCAAATCATATTATATCTTACCATGAAACATAGAGATGAGATGCGATATCGCGTTTTGAGAAGCATTAGAACTCTATTGCTACGATACCTAGACATAAGCAAACGCTATTTCCTTGAAAGGAAGGATCGCATTTACATTCATTTGAATCGTAGACGGGGAATGCATAACACTTCGCAATGAATATTATATCTTACCAAGAAACATAGAAATGAGGTGCGATATCGCGTTTTAAGAAGCATTAGAACTCTATTGCTACGATAGGTAGACATCTGCAAACGCTATTTCCTTGCAAGGAAGAGTCGCATTTACATTCATTTGAAGTGTAGACGAGGAATACATAACACTTCGCAAATCATATTATATCTTACCATGAAACATAGAAATGAGATGCGATATCGCGTTATAAGAAGCATTAGAACTCTATTGCTACGATACGAAGACATCTGCAAACGCTATTTCCTTGCAAGGAAGAGTCGCATTTACATTCATTTGAAGTGTAGACGAGGAATACGTGATACTTCGCAAATCATATTATATCTTACCATGAAACATAGAAATGAGATGCGATATCGCGTTTTAAGGAGCATTTGAACTCTATTGCTTCGATACGTAGACATCTGCAAACGCTACTTCCTTGCAAGGAAGTGTCGCATTTACATTCATTTGAAGTGTAGACGAGGAATACATAACACTTCGCAAATCATATTATATCTTACCATGAAACATAGAGATGAGATGCGATATCGCGTTTTGAGAAGCATTAGAACTCTATTGCTACGATACCTAGACATCCGCAAACGCTATTTCCTTGAAAGGAAGGATCGCATTTACATTCATTTGAATCGTAGACGGGGAATGCATAACACTTCGCAATGAATATTATATCTTACCAAGAAACATAGAAATGAGGTGCGATATCGCGTTTTAAGAAGCATTAGAACTCTATTGCTACGATAGGTAGACATCTGCAAACGCTATTTCCTTGCAAGGAAGAGTCGCATTTACATTCATCTGAAGTGTAGACGAGGAATACATAACACTTCGCAAATCATATTATATCTTACCATGAAACATAGAAATGAGATGCGATATCGCGTTCTATGAAGCATTAGAACTCTATCGCTACGATACCTAGACATCTGCAGACGCTATTTCCTTGCAAGGAAGTGTCGCATTTACATTCATTTGAAGTGTAGACGAGGAATACATAACACTTCGCAAATCATATAATATCTTACCATGAAACATAGAGATGAGATGCGATATCGCGTTTTGAGAAGCATTAGAACTCTATTGCTACGATACCTAGACATAAGCAAACGCTATTTCCTTGAAAGGAAGGATCGCATTTACATTCATTTGAATCGTAGACGGGGAATGCATAACACTTCGCAATGAATATTATATCTTACCAAGAAACATAGAAATGAGGTGCGATATCGCGTTTTAAGAAGCATTAGAACTCTATTGCTACGATAGGTAGACATCTGCAAACGCTATTTCCTTGCAAGGAAGAGTCGCATTTACATTCATCTGAAGTGCAGACGAGGAATACATAACACTTCGCAAATCATATTATATCTTACCATGAAACATAGAAATGAGATGCGATATGGCGTTTTAAGAAGCATTAGAACTCTATTGCTACGATAGGTAGACATCTGCAAACGCTATTTCCTTGCAAGGAGGTGTCGCATTTACATTCATTTGAAGTGTAGACGAGGAATACATAACACTTCGCAAATCATATTATATCTTACCATGAAACATAGAAATGAGATGCGATATCGCGTTTTAAGAAGCATTAGAACTCTATTGCTACGATACCTAGACATCTGCAGACGCTATTTCCTAGCAAGGAAGTGTCGCATTTACATTCATTTGAAGTGTAGACGAGGAATACATGACACTTCGCAAATCATATTATATCTTACCATGAAACATAGAAATGAGATGCGATATCGCCTTTTAAGAAGCATTAGAACACTATTGCTACGATAGGTAGATATTTGCAAACGCTATTTCCTTGCAAGGAAGTGTCGCATTTACGTTCATTTGAAGTGTAGACGGGGAATACATAACACTTCGCAAATCATATTATATCTTACCATGAAACATAGAAATGAGATGCGATATGGCGTTTTAAGAAGCATTAGAACTCTACTGCTACGATACCTAGACATCTGCAGACGCTATTTCCTAGCAAGGAAGTGTCGCATTTACATTCATTTGAAGTGTAGACGAGGAATACATGATACTTCGCAAATCATATTATATCTTACCATGAAACATAGAAATGAGATGCGATATCGCGTTTTAAGGAGCATTTGAACTCTATTGCTTCGATACGTAGACATCTGCAAACGCTACTTCCTTGCAAGGAAGTGTCGCATTTACATTCATTTGATGTGTAGACGAGGAATACATAACACTTCGCAAATCATATTATATCTTACCATGAAACATAGAGATGAGATGCGATATCGCGTTTTGAGAAGCATTAGAACTCTATTGCTACGATACCTAGACATCCGCAAACGCTATTTCCTTGAAAGGAAGGATCGCATTTACATTCATTTGAATCGTAGACGGGGAATGCATAACACTTCGCAATGAATATTATATCTTACCAAGAAACATAGAAATGAGGTGCGATATCGCGTTTTAAGAAGCATTAGAACTCTATTGCTACGATAGGTAGACATCTGCAAACGCTATTTCCTTGCAAGGAAGAGTCGCATTTACATTCATCTGAAGTGTAGACGAGGAATACATAACACTTCGCAAATCATATTATATCTTACCATGAAACATAGAAATGAGATGCGATATCGCGTTCTATGAAGCATTAGAACTCTATCGCTACGATACCTAGACATCTGCAGACGCTATTTCCTTGCAAGGAAGTGTCGCATTTACATTCATTTGAAGTGTAGACGAGGAATACATAACACTTCGCAAATCATATAATATCTTACCATGAAACATAGAAATGAGATGCGATATCGCGTTTTAGGAAGCATTAGAACTCTATTGCTACGATACCTAGACATCTGCAAACGCTATTTCCTTGCAAGGAAGTGTCGCATTTACATTCATTTGAAGTGTAGACGAGGAAGACATAACACTTCGCAAATCATATTATATCTTACCATGAAACATAGAAATGAGATGCGATATCGCGTTTTAAGAAGCATTAAAACTCTATTGCTATGATACCTAGACATCTGCAGACGCTATTTCCTAGAAAGGAAGTGTCGCATTTACATTCATTTGAAGTGTAGACGAGGAATACATGATACTTCGCAAATCATATTATATCTTACCATGAAACATAGAAATGAGATGCGATATCGCGTTTTAAGGAGCATTTGAACTCTATTGCTTCGATACGTAGACATCTGCAAACGCTACTTCCTTGAAAGGAAGGATCGCATTTACATTCATTTGAATCGTAGACGGGGAATGCATAACACTTCGCAATGAATATTATATCTTACCAAGAAACATAGAAATGAGGTGCGATATCGCGTTTTAAGAAGCATTAGAACTCTATTGCTACGATAGGTAGACATCTGCAAACGCTATTTCCTTGCAAGGAAGAGTCGCATTTACATTCATCTGAAGTGCAGACGAGGAATACATAACACTTCGCAAATCATATTATATCTTACCATGAAACATAGAAATGAGATGCGATATGGCGTTTTAAGAAGCATTAGAACTCTACTGCTACGATACCTAGACATCTGCAGACGCTATTTCCTAGCAAGGAAGTGTCGCATTTACATTCATTTGAAGTGTAGACGAGGAATACATGATACTTCGCAAATCATATTATATCTTACCATGAAACATAGAAATGAGATGCGATATCGCGTTTTAAGGAGCATTTGAACTCTATTGCTTCGATACGTAGACATCTGCAAACGCTACTTCCTTGCAAGGAAGTGTCGCATTTACATTCATTTGAAGTGTAGACGAGGAATACATAACACTTCGCAAATCATATTATATCTTACCATGAAACATAGAAATGAGATGCGATATCGCGTTTTAAGAAGCATTAGAACTCTATTGCTAAGCTAGGGAGACATCTGCAGACGCTATTTTCTTGCAAGGAAGTCTCGCATTTACATTCATTTGAAGTGTAGACGAGGAATACATAACACTTCGCAAATCATATAATATCTTACCATCAAACACAGAAATGAGATGCGATATCGCGTTTTAAGAAGCATTAGAACTCTATTGCTACAATACCTAGACATCTGCAGACGCTATTTCCTTGCAAGGAAGAGTCGCATTTACATTCATTTGAAGTGTAGACGAGGAATACATAACACTTCGCAAATCATATTATATCTTACCATGAAACATAGAAATGAGATGCGATATCGCGTTTAAAGAATCATAAGAACTCTATTGCTACGATACGAAGACATCTGCAAACGCTATTTCCTTGCAAGGAAGAGTCGCATTTACATTCATTTGAAGTGCAAACGAGGAATACATAACACTTCGCAAATCATATTATATCTTACCATGAAACATAGAAATGAGATGCGATATCGCATTTTAAGAAGCATTAGAACTCTATTGCTACGACACCTAGACATCTGCAGACGCTATTTCCTAACAAGGAAGTGTCGTATTTACATTCATTTGAAGTGTAGACGAGGAATACATAACACTTCGCAAATCATGTTATATCTTACCATGAAAGATAGAAATGAGATGCGATATCGCGTTTTATGAAGCATTACAACACTGTTGCTACGATATGTAGACATCTACAAACGCTATTTCGTTGCAAGGAAGTGACGCATTTACATTCATTTGAAGTGTAGACGAGGAATACATAACACTCCGCGAATCATATTATATCTTACCATGAAACATAGAAATGAGATGCGATATCGCGTTTTAAGAAGCATTAGAACTCTATTGCTACGATACCTAGACATCTGCAAACGCTATTTCCTTGCAAGGAAGTGTCGCAATTACATTCATTTGAATCGTAGACGAGGAATGCATAACACTTCGCAATGAATATTATATCTTATCATTAAACATAGATATGAGGTGCAATATCTCGTTTTAAGAAGCATTTGAACACTATTGCTTCGATACGTAGACATCTGCAAACGCTATTTCCTTGCAAGGAAGTGTCGCATTTACATTCATTTGAAGTGTAGACGAAGAATACATAACACTTCGCAAATCATTCTATATCTTACCATGAAACATAGAAATGAGATGCGATATCGCGTTTAAAGTATCATAAGAACTCTATTGCTACGATACGAAGACATCTGCAAACGCTATTTCCTTGCAAGCAAGTGTCGCATTTACATTCATTTGAAGTGCAGACGAGGAATACATAACACTTCGCAAATCATATTATATCTTACCATGAAACATAGAAATGAGATGCGATATCGCGTTTTAAGAAGCATTAGAACCTTATTGCTACGATACCTAGACATCTGCAAACGCTATTTCCTTGGAAGGAAGTGTCGCATTTACATTCATTTGAATCGTAGACGAGGAATGCATAACACTTCGCAATGAATATTATATCTTATCATGAAACATAGATATGAGATGCGACATCGCGTTTTAAGTAGCATTAGAACTCTATTGCTACGATACCTAGACATCTGCAGACGCTATTTCCTTGCAAGGAAGTGTCGCATTTACATTCATTTGAAGCGTAGACGAGGAATACATAACACTTCGCCAATCATATTATATCTTACCATGAAACATAGAAATGAGATGCGATATCGCGTTTTAAGAATCATAAGAACTCTATTGCTACGATACGTAGACATCTGCAATCGCTATTTCCTTGCAAGGAAGTGTCGCATTTACATTCACTTGAATCGTAGACGAGGAATGCATAACACTTCGCAATGAATATTATATCCTATCATGAAACATAGATATGAGATGCAATATCTCGTTTTAAGAAGCATTTGAACACTATTGCTTCGACACGTAGACATCTGCAAACGCTATTTCCTTGCAAGGAACTGTCGCATTTACATTCATTTGAAGTGTAGACGAGGAATACATAACACTTCGCAAATCATATTATATCTTACCATGAAACATAGAAATGAGATGCGATATCGCGTTTTAAGAAGCATTAGAACACCATTGCTACGATACCTAGACATCTGCAAACGCTATTTCCTTGGAAGGAAGTGTCGCATTTATATTCATTTGAAGTGCAGACGAGGAATACATAACACTTCGCAAATCATATTATATCTTACCATGAAACATGGAAATGAGATGCGATATCGCGTTTTAAGAAGCATTAGATCTCCATTGCTACCATACCTAGACATCTGCAGACGCTATTTCCTTGCAAGGAAGAGTCGCATTTACATTCATTTGAAGTGTAGACGAGGAATACATAACACTTCGCAAAACATATTATATCTTACCATGAAACATAGAAATGAGATGCGATATCGCGTTTTATGAAGCATTACAACGCTATTGCTACGATAGGTAGACATCTACAAACGCTATTTCGTTGCAAGGAAGTGACGCATTTACATTCATTTGAAGTGTAGACGAGGAATACATAACACTCCGCGAATCATATTATATCTTACCATGAAACATAGAAATGAGATGCGATATCGCGTTTTAAGAAGCATTAGAACTCTATTGCTACGATACCTAGACATCTGCAAACGCTATTTCCTTGCAAGGAAGTGTCGCAATTACATTCATTTGAATCGTAGACGAGGAATGCATAACACTTCGCAATGAATATTATATCTTATCATTAAACATAGATATGAGGTGCAATATCTCGTTTTAAGAAGCATTTGAACACTATTGCTTCGATACGTAGACATCTGCAAACGCTATTTCCTTGCAAGGAAGTGTCGCATTTACATTCATTTGAAGTGTAGACGAAGAATACATAACACTTCGCAAATCATATTATATCTTACCATGAAACATAGAAATGAGATGCGATATCGCGTTTTAAGAAGCATTAGAACTCTATTGCTACGATACCTAGACATCTGCAGACGCTATTTCCTAGCAAGGAAGTGTCGCATTTACATTCATTTGAAGTGTAGACGAGGAATACATGACACTTCGCAAATCATATTATATCTTACCATGAAACATAGAAATGAGATGCGATATCGCCTTTTAAGAAGCATTAGAACACTATTGCTACGATAGGTAGATATTTGCAAACGCTATTTCCTTGCAAGGAAGTGTCGCATTTACGTTCATTTGAAGTGTAGACGGGGAATACATAACACTTCGCAAATCATATTATATCTTACCATGAAACATAGAAATGAGATGCGATATGGCGTTTTAAGAAGCATTAGAACTCTACTGCTACGATACCTAGACATCTGCAGACGCTATTTCCTAGCAAGGAAGTGTCGCATTTACATTCATTTGAAGTGTAGACGAGGAATACATGATACTTCGCAAATCATATTATATCTTACCATGAAACATAGAAATGAGATGCGATATCGCGTTTTAAGGAGCATTTGAACTCTATTGCTTCGATACGTAGACATCTGCAAACGCTACTTCCTTGCAAGGAAGTGTCGCATTTACATTCATTTGATGTGTAGACGAGGAATACATAACACTTCGCAAATCATATTATATCTTACCATGAAACATAGAGATGAGATGCGATATCGCGTTTTGAGAAGCATTAGAACTCTATTGCTACGATACCTAGACATCCGCAAACGCTATTTCCTTGAAAGGAAGGATCGCATTTACATTCATTTGAATCGTAGACGGGGAATGCATAACACTTCGCAATGAATATTATATCTTACCAAGAAACATAGAAATGAGGTGCGATATCGCGTTTTAAGAAGCATTAGAACTCTATTGCTACGATAGGTAGACATCTGCAAACGCTATTTCCTTGCAAGGAAGAGTCGCATTTACATTCATCTGAAGTGTAGACGAGGAATACATAACACTTCGCAAATCATATTATATCTTACCATGAAACATAGAAATGAGATGCGATATCGCGTTCTATGAAGCATTAGAACTCTATCGCTACGATACCTAGACATCTGCAGACGCTATTTCCTTGCAAGGAAGTGTCGCATTTACATTCATTTGAAGTGTAGACGAGGAATACATAACACTTCGCAAATCATATAATATCTTACCATGAAACATAGAAATGAGATGCGATATCGCGTTTTAGGAAGCATTAGAACTCTATTGCTACGATACCTAGACATCTGCAAACGCTATTTCCTTGCAAGGAAGTGTCGCATTTACATTCATTTGAAGTGTAGACGAGGAAGACATAACACTTCGCAAATCATATTATATCTTACCATGAAACATAGAAATGAGATGCGATATCGCGTTTTAAGAAGCATTAAAACTCTATTGCTATGATACCTAGACATCTGCAGACGCTATTTCCTAGAAAGGAAGTGTCGCATTTACATTCATTTGAAGTGTAGACGAGGAATACATGATACTTCGCAAATCATATTATATCTTACCATGAAACATAGAAATGAGATGCGATATCGCGTTTTAAGGAGCATTTGAACTCTATTGCTTCGATACGTAGACATCTGCAAACGCTACTTCCTTGAAAGGAAGGATCGCATTTACATTCATTTGAATCGTAGACGGGGAATGCATAACACTTCGCAATGAATATTATATCTTACCAAGAAACATAGAAATGAGGTGCGATATCGCGTTTTAAGAAGCATTAGAACTCTATTGCTACGATAGGTAGACATCTGCAAACGCTATTTCCTTGCAAGGAAGAGTCGCATTTACATTCATCTGAAGTGCAGACGAGGAATACATAACACTTCGCAAATCATATTATATCTTACCATGAAACATAGAAATGAGATGCGATATGGCGTTTTAAGAAGCATTAGAACTCTACTGCTACGATACCTAGACATCTGCAGACGCTATTTCCTAGCAAGGAAGTGTCGCATTTACATTCATTTGAAGTGTAGACGAGGAATACATGATACTTCGCAAATCATATTATATCTTACCATGAAACATAGAAATGAGATGCGATATCGCGTTTTAAGGAGCATTTGAACTCTATTGCTTCGATACGTAGACATCTGCAAACGCTACTTCCTTGCAAGGAAGTGTCGCATTTACATTCATTTGAAGTGTAGACGAGGAATACATAACACTTCGCAAATCATATTATATCTTACCATGAAACATAGAAATGAGATGCGATATCGCGTTTTAAGAAGCATTAGAACTCTATTGCTAAGCTAGGGAGACATCTGCAGACGCTATTTTCTTGCAAGGAAGTCTCGCATTTACATTCATTTGAAGTGTAGACGAGGAATACATAACACTTCGCAAATCATATAATATCTTACCATCAAACACAGAAATGAGATGCGATATCGCGTTTTAAGAAGCATTAGAACTCTATTGCTACAATACCTAGACATCTGCAGACGCTATTTCCTTGCAAGGAAGAGTCGCATTTACATTCATTTGAAGTGTAGACGAGGAATACATAACACTTCGCAAATCATATTATATCTTACCATGAAACATAGAAATGAGATGCGATATCGCGTTTAAAGAATCATAAGAACTCTATTGCTACGATACGAAGACATCTGCAAACGCTATTTCCTTGCAAGGAAGAGTCGCATTTACATTCATTTGAAGTGCAAACGAGGAATACATAACACTTCGCAAATCATATTATATCTTACCATGAAACATAGAAATGAGATGCGATATCGCATTTTAAGAAGCATTAGAACTCTATTGCTACGACACCTAGACATCTGCAGACGCTATTTCCTAACAAGGAAGTGTCGTATTTACATTCATTTGAAGTGTAGACGAGGAATACATAACACTTCGCAAATCATGTTATATCTTACCATGAAAGATAGAAATGAGATGCGATATCGCGTTTTATGAAGCATTACAACACTGTTGCTACGATATGTAGACATCTACAAACGCTATTTCGTTGCAAGGAAGTGACGCATTTACATTCATTTGAAGTGTAGACGAGGAATACATAACACTCCGCGAATCATATTATATCTTACCATGAAACATAGAAATGAGATGCGATATCGCGTTTTAAGAAGCATTAGAACTCTATTGCTACGATACCTAGACATCTGCAAACGCTATTTCCTTGCAAGGAAGTGTCGCAATTACATTCATTTGAATCGTAGACGAGGAATGCATAACACTTCGCAATGAATATTATATCTTATCATTAAACATAGATATGAGGTGCAATATCTCGTTTTAAGAAGCATTTGAACACTATTGCTTCGATACGTAGACATCTGCAAACGCTATTTCCTTGCAAGGAAGTGTCGCATTTACATTCATTTGAAGTGTAGACGAAGAATACATAACACTTCGCAAATCATTCTATATCTTACCATGAAACATAGAAATGAGATGCGATATCGCGTTTAAAGTATCATAAGAACTCTATTGCTACGATACGAAGACATCTGCAAACGCTATTTCCTTGCAAGCAAGTGTCGCATTTACATTCATTTGAAGTGCAGACGAGGAATACATAACACTTCGCAAATCATATTATATCTTACCATGAAACATAGAAATGAGATGCGATATCGCGTTTTAAGAAGCATTAGAACCTTATTGCTACGATACCTAGACATCTGCAAACGCTATTTCCTTGGAAGGAAGTGTCGCATTTACATTCATTTGAATCGTAGACGAGGAATGCATAACACTTCGCAATGAATATTATATCTTATCATGAAACATAGATATGAGATGCGACATCGCGTTTTAAGTAGCATTAGAACTCTATTGCTACGATACCTAGACATCTGCAGACGCTATTTCCTTGCAAGGAAGTGTCGCATTTACATTCATTTGAAGCGTAGACGAGGAATACATAACACTTCGCCAATCATATTATATCTTACCATGAAACATAGAAATGAGATGCGATATCGCGTTTTAAGAATCATAAGAACTCTATTGCTACGATACGTAGACATCTGCAATCGCTATTTCCTTGCAAGGAAGTGTCGCATTTACATTCACTTGAATCGTAGACGAGGAATGCATAACACTTCGCAATGAATATTATATCCTATCATGAAACATAGATATGAGATGCAATATCTCGTTTTAAGAAGCATTTGAACACTATTGCTTCGACACGTAGACATCTGCAAACGCTATTTCCTTGCAAGGAACTGTCGCATTTACATTCATTTGAAGTGTAGACGAGGAATACATAACACTTCGCAAATCATATTATATCTTACCATGAAACATAGAAATGAGATGCGATATCGCGTTTTAAGAAGCATTAGAACACCATTGCTACGATACCTAGACATCTGCAAACGCTATTTCCTTGGAAGGAAGTGTCGCATTTATATTCATTTGAAGTGCAGACGAGGAATACATAACACTTCGCAAATCATATTATATCTTACCATGAAACATGGAAATGAGATGCGATATCGCGTTTTAAGAAGCATTAGATCTCCATTGCTACCATACCTAGACATCTGCAGACGCTATTTCCTTGCAAGGAAGAGTCGCATTTACATTCATTTGAAGTGTAGACGAGGAATACATAACACTTCGCAAAACATATTATATCTTACCATGAAACATAGAAATGAGATGCGATATCGCGTTTTATGAAGCATTACAACGCTATTGCTACGATAGGTAGACATCTACAAACGCTATTTCGTTGCAAGGAAGTGACGCATTTAC
Organism: Xylocopa sonorina; assembly: GCF_050948175.1. NCBI lineage: Eukaryota > Metazoa > Arthropoda > Insecta > Hymenoptera > Apidae > Xylocopa > Xylocopa sonorina. The sequence continues at coordinate 1,247,610 of NC_135202.1, read as the reverse complement.
ATTCATTTGAAGTGTAGACGAGGAATACATAACACTCCGCAAATCATATTATATCTTACCAAGAAACATAGAAATGAGATGCGATATCGCGATTTATGAAGCATTAGAACTCTATCGCTACGATACCTAGACATCTGCAGACGCTATTTCCTAGCAAGGAAGTGTCGCACTTACATTCATTTGAAGTGTAGACGAGGAATACATAACACTTCGCAAATCATATTATATCTTACCATGAAACATAGAAATGAGATGCGATATCGCGTTTTAAGAGGCATTAGAACACTATTGCTACGATACGTAGTCATCTGCAAACGCTATTTCCTTGCAAGGAATTGTCGCATTTACATTCATTTGAAGTGTAGACGAGGAATACATAACACTTCGCATATCATATAATATCTTACCATGAAACATAGAAATGAGATGCGATATCGCGTTTTAAGAAGCATTAGAACTCTATTGCTACGATACCTAGACATCTGCAAAAGCTATTTCCTTGCAAGGAAGTGTCGCAATTACATACATTTGAATCGTAGACGAGGAATGCATAACACTTCGCAATGAATATTATATCTTATCATTAAACATAGATATGAGGTGCAATATCTCGTTTTAAGAAGCATTTGAACACTATTGCTTCGATACGTAGACATCTGCAAACGCTATTTCCTTGCAAGGAAGTGTCGCATTTACATTCATTTGAAGTGTAGACGAGGAATACATAACACTTCGCAAATCATATTATATCTTTCCATGAAACATAGAAATGAGATGCGATATCGCGTTTTAGGAGGCATTAGAACACTATTGCTACGATAGGTAGACATCTGCAAACGCTATTTCCTTGCAAGGAAGTGTCGCATTTACATTCATTTGAAGTGCAGACGAGGAATACATAACACTTCGCAAACCATATTATATCTTACCATGAAACATAGTAATGAGATGCGATATCGCGTTATAAGAAGCATTAGAACTCTATTGCTACGATACGTAGTCATCTGCAAACGCTATTTCCTTGCAAGGAAGTGTCGCATTTACATTCATTTGAAGTGTAGACGAGGAATACATAACACTTCGCATATCATATAACATCTTACCATGAAACATAGAAATGAGATGCGATATCGCGTTTTAAGAAGCATTAGAACTCTATTGCTACGATACCTAGACATCTGCAAACGCTATTTCCTTGCAAGGAAGTGTCGCAATTACATTCATTTGAATCGTAGACGAGGAATGCATAACACTTCGCGATGAATATTATATCTTATCATTAAACATAGATATGAGATGCAATATCTCGTTTTAAGAAGCATTTGAACACTATTGCTTCGATACGTAGACATCTGCAAACGCTATTTCCTTGCAAGGAACTGTCGCATTTACATTCATTTGAAGTGTAGACGAGGAATACATAACACTTCGCAAATCATATTGTCACGTCCCGAGGTGCGGTTGCGCTCGCAACGGTGGCACAAAGTCGTAACCGTTCCCGAAAATAACGCGAATTGCGTCCGGACCGGGTTCGTTGGCGTTTCGGACTCGATAAAACGATAATTAACACTAAACTTACCTTGCGAAGGCTTAATTCCGCTGTCTGATTTCTCTTTCCAGGTACCTGGAGCGCCTTGGATCCACAACCGGGATGGCGGCGGCGTACGGCTGGAACGGAGGTACGTCTACGGGAATAAGCGTCCAGGAGGGTTGACTCCGGCTGGCAGGTATCGGCGTTTGGCCCTGACGATTGGCGACTCGTACGGGTCGTGCGGCGAAGGAACCCTCCTTCACAGGAACCAGGACTCGAACGCAGGAAATTGGATATTCTGGTGCATCACCCATGTATTCCCGAGCGAGACGACGAATAAACTCTCTCCTCCCCGCGCGTCGTGTACGCTTTGTCGGAGGTGCAAGGCTCATCGAGAATACTTGAACTTCGGTGGAGTACGGCGCGGCTAAGCATTGGTTCGCTCTAGCTTACCGGGATCGACCTGGGCGCAAGATATTCTGTACACGGTAGAAGTGAGGATGGAGCAACTAAGCGCTGGTTCGCTCTAGTCGTCGAGCCTCAAGACTATCGCAGATGAGATATAGAAATAGAATAATCGCGAGCGTACCCGTGGATTAGAATTAAGGAATTGTATTCGAAATCGAATAAAGATACTTTGAATCTGGTAAAAATAAACTATATTCTATGATTTTACTATACTAGATACACTTGACTAAATTCTAAGTTACTGACTAACGATTACAATGAGGATTAGAAATAGTATAAAGTATCGAATGGACTCCGCTATGGGAGTATGGATAGAGACGAATACATTAGAGCTAATTGCTCGTTGCGAATGAGCCTATTGCTCGGATCGAAAGTGCATCGTTCGGATGCTGGAGGCGAGTTAGGAACTCGTCGGTTCGGAGATGAGATAGGAACTCTCCGGTTCGGAGGTGAGATAGGAACCCTCCGGTTCGGAGGTGAGTTAGCAACTGACTCTCGGATCTCGCGTCCGCGACCTCCTCGGGTCGCGCGGCGCGCGAGTCGCTGGGCCCTCGCGGTGGGGCGGACGGTCGGAGTAGGGCGGCCGCTCGGCCCTCGCGGTGGGGCGGCCGTTCGGAGTGGGGCGCGGCCCGCGTTAAGCGTGAGCCGCGAGCGTCGAGTGTGCGCGCGAGTGCAACGGAACATAACCGTGCATGAATGAAATATATACATATATTCACTTAAATCTAGGTGTGTGTTGATGTGTATGTACATAGGTGAGTAGTGTGCTTATTCCAATCCCACATGTACGAGAAGTACGTATAGGGCTTCGTGATCGCTGGGGATTCGACCCAGTATGTGTCGGAGAGCTCCTCGCCCTCGTAATACGGGGTGAAGTCCTCCTCCTCGTGTGTGGATATCGCGCGTAGGCGCGGCATGCTGCATCCTTCTTCCCTCTCGTACCTTTGCCTCCTTCTGTAGGGACGGCGAGTCGGCGGGTGGCCCGTGTGCAGGGGCTCCGGATACGGATGCTGGGGATGATGAGGTGGACGCCGGAGGGTGGCAGGCGGTACGCCTGACGTTACAGTAGACATCTGCAAACGCTATTTCCTTGCAAGGAAGTGTCGCATTTACATTCATTTGAAGTGCAGACGAGGAATGCATAACACTTCGCAAACCATATTATATCTTACCATGAAACATAGTAATGAGATGCGATATCGCGTTATAAGAAGCATTAGAACTCTATTGCTACGATACGTAGTCATCTGCAAACGCTATTTCCTTGCAAGGAAGTGTCGCATTTACATTCATTTGAAGTGTAGACGAGGAATACATAACACTTCGCAAAACATATTATATCTTATCATGAAACATAGAGATGAGATGCGATATCGCGTTTTGAGAAGCATTAGAACTCTATTGCTACGATACCTAGACATCTGCAAACGCTATTTCCTTGAAAGGAAGGGTCGCATTTACATTCATTTGAAGTGTAGACGAGGAATACATAACACTTCGCAAATCATATTATATCTTACCATGAAACATTGAAATGAGATGCGATATCGCGTTTTATGAAGCATTACAACACAGTTGCTACGATATGTAGACATCTACAAACGCTATTTCGATGCAAGGAAGTGACGCATTTACATTCATTAGAAGTGTAGACGAGGAATACATAACACTCCGCGAATCATATTATATCTTACCATGAAACATAGATATGAGATGCGATATCGCGTTTTAAGAAGCATGAGAACTCTATTGCTACGATACCTAGATATCTGCAGACGCTATTTCCTTGCAAGGAAGATTCGCATTTATATTCATTTGAAGTGTAGACGAGGAATACATAACCCTTCGCAAATCATATTATATCTTACCATGAAACATAGAAATGAGATGCGATATCGCGTTTTAAGAAGCATTAGAACTCTATTGCTACGATACCTAGACATCTGCAGACGCTATTTCCTAACAAGGAAGTGTCGCATTTACATTCATTTGAAGTGTAGACGAGGAATACATAACACTTCGCAAATCATATTATATCTTACCATGAAACATAGAAATGAGATGCGATATCGCGTTTTATGAAGCATTACAACACAGTTGCTAGGATATGTAGACATCTACAAACGCTATTTCGTTGCAAGGAAGATTCGCATTTGTATTCATTTGAAGTGTAGACGCGGAATACATAACACTTCGCAAATCATATTATATCTTACCATGAAACATAGAAACGAGATGCGATATCGCGTTTTAAGAAGCATTAGAACTCTATTGCTACAATACCTAGACATCTGCAGACGCTATTTCCTTGCAAGGAAGAGTCGCATTTACATTCATTTGAAGTGTAGACGAGGAATACATAACACTTCGCAAATCATATTATATGTTACCATGAAACATAGAAATGAGATGCGATATCGCGTTATAAGAAGCATTAGAACTCTATTGCTACGATACGAAGACATCTGCAAACGCTACTTCCTTGCAAGGAAGAGTCGCATTTACATTCATTTGAAGTGCAGACGAGGAATACATAACACTTCGCAAATCATATTATATCTTACCATGAAACATAGAAATGAGATGCGATATCGCATTTTAAGAAGCATTAGTACTCTATTGCTACGATACCTAGACATCTGCAGACGCTATTTCCTAACAAGGAAGTGTCGCATTTACATTCATTTGAAGTGTAGACGAGGAATACATAACACTTCGCAAATCATATAATATCTTACCATGAAACATAGAAATGGGATGCGATATCGCGTTTTAAGAAGCATTAGAATTCTATTGCTATGATACCTAGACATCCGCAGACGCTATTTCCTTGCAAGGAAGAGTCGCATTTACATTCATTTGAAGTGTAGACGAGGAATACATAACACTTCGCAAATCATATTATATCTTACCATGAAACATAGAAATGAGATGCGATATCGCGTTTTATGAAGCATTACAACACTGTTGCTACGCTATGTAGACATCTACAAACGCTATTTCGTTGCAAGGAAGTGACGCATTTACATTCATTTGAAGTGTAGACGAGGAATACATAACACTCCGCAAATCATATTATATCTTACCATGAAACATAGAAATGAGATGCGATATCGCGATTTAAGAAGCATTACAACACTGTTGCTACGATATGTAGACATCTACAAACGCTATTTCGTTGCAAGGAAGTGACGCATTTACATTCACTTGAAGTGTAGACGAGGAATACATAACACTCCGCAAATCATATTATATCTTACCAAGAAACATAGAAATGAGATGCGATATCGCGATTTATGAAGCATTAGAACTCTATCGCTACGATACCTAGACATCTGGAGACGCTATTTCCTAGCAAGGAAGTGTCGCACTTACATTCATTTGAAGTGTAGACGAGGAATACATAACACTTCGCAAATCATATTATATCTTACCATGAAACATAGAAATGAGATGCGATATCGCGTTTAAAGAATCATAAGGACTCTATTGCTACGATACGAAGACATCTGCAAACGCTATTTCCTTGCAAACAAGTGTCGCATTTACATTCATTTGAAGTGTAGACGAGGAATACATAACACATCGCAAATCATATTATATCTTACCATGAAACATAGAAATGAGATGCGATATCGCGTTTTATGAAGCATTACAACGCTATTGCTACGATATGTAGACATCTACAAACGCTATTTCGTTGCAAGGAAGTGACGCATTTACATTCATTTGAAGTGTAGACGAGGAATACATAACACTCCGCAAATCATATTATATCTTACCATGAAACATAGAAATGAGATGCGATATCGCGATTTAAGAAGCATTAGAACCCTATTGCTACGATACCTAGATATCTGCAGACGCTATTTCCTTGCAAGGAAGATTCGCATTTGTATTCATTTGAAGTGTAGACGAGGAATACATAACACTTCGCAAATCATATTATATCTTACCATGAAACATAGAAACGAGATGCGATATCGCGTTTTAAGAAGCATTAGAACTCTATTGCTACAATACCTAGACATCTGCAGACGCTATTTCCTTGTAAGGAAGAGTCGCATTTACATTCATTTGAAGTGTAGACGAGGAATACATAACACTTCGCAAATCATATTATATCTTACCATGAAACATAGAAATGAGATGCGATATCGCGTTTTATGAAGCATTACAACACTGTTGCTACGACATGTAGACATCTACAAACGCTATTTCGTTGCAAGGAAGTGACGCATTTACATTCATTTGAAGTGTAGACGAGGAATACATAACACTCCGCGAATCATATTATATCTTACCATGAAACATAGAAATGAGATGCGATATCGCGTTTTAAGAAGCATGAGAACTCTATTGCTACGATACCTAGATATCTGCAGACGCTATTTCCTTGCAAGGAAGATTCGCATTTATATTCATTTGAAGTGTAGACGAGGAATACCTAACCCTTCGCAAATCATATTATATCCTACCATGAAACATAGAAATGAGATGCGATATCGCGTTCTAAGAAGCATTAGAACTCTATTGCTACGATACCTAGACATCTGCAGACGCTATTTCCTAACAAGGAAGTGTCGCATTTACATTCATTTGAAGTGTAGACGAGGAATACATAACACTCCGCAAATCATATTATATCTTACCATGAAACATAGAAATGAGATGCGATATCGCGTTTTAAGAAGCATTAGAACTCTATTGCTACGATACCTAGATATCTGCAGACGCTATTTCCTTGCCAGGAAGATTCGCATTTATATTCATTTGAAGTGTAGACGAGGAATACATAATACTTCGCAAATCATATTATATCTTACCATGGAACATAGAAACGAGATGCGATATCGCGTTTTAAGAAGCATTAGAACTCTATTGCTACAATACCTAGACATCTGCAGACGCTATTTCCTTGCAAGGAAGAGTCGCATTTACATTCATTTGAAGTGTAGACGAGGAATACATAACACTTCGCAAATCATATTATATCTTACCATGAAACATAGAAATGAGATGCGATATCGCGTTATAAGAAGCATTAGAACTCTATTGCTACGATACGAAGACATCTGCAAACGCTATTTCCTTGCAAGGAAGAGTCGCATTTACATTCATTTGAAGTGCAGACGAGGAATACATAACACTTCGCAAATCATATTATATCTTACCATGAAACATAGAAATGAGATGCGATATCGCATTTTAAGAAGCATTAGTACTCTATTGCTATGATACCTAGACATCTGCAGACGCTATTTCCTAACAAGGAAGTGTCGCATTTACATTCATTTGAAGTGTAGACGAGGAATACATAACACTTCGCAAATCATATAATATCTTACCATGAAACATAGAAATGGGATGCGATATCGCGTTTTAAGAAGCATTAGAATTCTATTGCTACGATACCTAGACATCTGCAGACGCTATTTCCTTGCAAGGAAGAGTCGCATTTACACTCATTTGAAGTGTAGACGAGGAATACATAACACTTCGCAAATCATATTATATCTTACCATGAAACATAGAAATGAGATGCGATATCGCGTTTTATGAAGCATTACAACACTGTTGCTACGATATGTAGACATCTACAAACGCTATTTCGTTGCAAGGAAGTGACGCATTTACATTCATTTGAAGTGTAGACGAGGAATACATAACACTCCGCGAATCATATTATATCTTACCATGAAACATAGAAATGAGATGCGATATCGCGTTTTAAGAAGCATGAGAACTCTATTGCTACGATACCTAGATATCTGCAGACGCTATTTCCTTGCAAGGAAGAGTCGCATTTACATTCATTTGAAGTGTAGACGAGGAATACATAACACTTCGCAAATCATATTATATCTTACCATGAAACATAGAAATGAGATGCGATATCGCGTTTTATGAAGCATTACAACACTATTGCTACGATATGTAGACATCTACAAACGCTATTTCGTTGCAAGGAAGTGACGCATTTACATTCATTTGAAGTGTAGACGAGGAATACATAACACTTCGCAAATCATATTATATCTTACCATGAAACATAGAAATGAGATGCGATATCGCGTTCTATGAAGCATTAGAACTCTATCGCTACGATACCTAGACATCTGCAGAAGCTATTTCCTAACAAGGAAGTGTCGCATTTACATTCATTTGAAGTGTAGACGAGGAATACATAACACTTCGCAAATCATATTATATCTTACCATGGAACATAGAAATGAGATGCGATATCGCGTTTTATGAAGCATTACAACACTGTTGCTACGATATGTAGACATCTACAAACGCTATTTCGTTGCAAGGAAGTGACGCATTTACATTCACTTGAAGTGTAGACGAGGAATACATAACACTCCGCAAATCATATTATATCCTACCAAGAAACATAGAAATGAGATGCGATATCGCGATTTATGAAGCATTAGAACTCTATCGCTACGATACCTAGACATCTGGAGACGCTATTTCCTAGCAAGGAAGTGTCGCACTTACATTCATTTGAAGTGTAGACGAGGAATACATAACACTTCGCAAATCATATTATATCTTACCATGAAACATAGAAATGAGATGCGATATCGCGTTTAAAGAATCATAAGGACTCTATTGCTACGATACGAAGACATCTGCAAACGCTATTTCCTTGCAAGCAAGTGTCGCATTTACATTCATTTGAAGTGTAGACGAGGAATACATAACACATCGCAAATCATATTATATCTTACCATGAAACATAGAAATGGGATGCGATATCGCGTTTTATGAAGCATTACAACGCTATTGCTACGATATGTAGACATCTACAAACGCTATTTCGTTGCAAGGAAGTGACGCATTTACATTCATTTGAAGTGTAGACGAGGAATACATAACACTCCGCAAATCATATTATATCTTACCATGAAACATAGAAATGAGATGCGATATCGCGATTTAAGAAGCATTAGAACCCTATTGCTACGATACCTAGATATCTGCAGACGCTATTTCCTTGCAAGGAAGATTCGCATTTGTATTCATTTGAAGTGTAGACGAGGAATACATAACACTTCGCAAATCATATTATATCTTACCATGAAACATAGAAACGAGATGCGATATCGCGTTTTAAGAAGCATTAGAACTCTATTGCTACAATACCTAGACATCTGCAGACGCTATTTCCTTGCAAGGAAGAGTCGCATTTACATTCATTTGAAGTGTAGACGAGGAATACATAACACTTCGCAAATCATATTATATCTTACCATGAAACATTGAAATGAGATGCGATATCGCGTTTTATGAAGCATTACAACACTGTTGCTACGACATGTAGACATCTACAAACGCTATTTCGTTGCAAGGAAGTGACGCATTTACATTCATTTGAAGTGTAGACGAAGAATACATAACACTCCGCGAATCATATTATATCTTACCATGAAACATAGAAATGAGATGCGATATCGCGTTTTAAGAAGCATGAGAACTCTATTGCTACGATACCTAGATATCTGCAGACGCTATTTCCTTGCAAGGAAGATTCGCATTTATATTCATTTGAAGTGTAGACGAGGAATACCTAACCCTTCGCAAATCATATTATATCCTACCATGAAACATAGAAATGAGATGCGATATCGCGTTCTAAGAAGCATTAGAACTCTATTGCTACGATACCTAGACATCTGCAGACGCTATTTCCTAACAAGGAAGTGTCGCATTTACATTCATTTGAAGTGTAGACGAGGAATACATAACACTCCGCAAATCATATTATATCTTACCATGAAACATAGAAATGAGATGCGATATCGCGTTTTAAGAAGCATTAGAACTCTATTGCTACGATACCTAGATATCTGCAGACGCTATTTCCTTGCCAGGAAGATTCGCATTTATATTCATTTGAAGTGTAGACGAGGAATACATAACACTTCGCAAATCATATTATATCTTACCATGGAACATAGAAACGAGATGCGATATCGCGTTTTAAGAAGCATTAGAACTCTATTGCTACAATACCTAGACATCTGCAGACGCTATTTCCTTGCAAGGAAGAGTCGCATTTACATTCATTTGAAGTGTAGACGAGGAATACATAACACTTCGCAAATCATATTATATCTTACCATGAAACATAGAAATGAGATGCGATATCGCGTTATAAGAAGCATTAGAACTCTATTGCTACGATACGAAGACATCTGCAAACGCTATTTCCTTGCAAGGAAGAGTCGCATTTACATTCATTTGAAGTGCAGACGAGGAATACATAACACTTCGCAAATCATATTATATCTTACCATGAAACATAGAAATGAGATGCGATATCGCGTTTTATGAAGCATTACAACACTATTGCTACGATATGTAGACATCTACAAACGCTATTTCGTTGCAAGGAAGTGACGCATTTACATTCATTTGAAGTGTAGACGAGGAATACATAACACTTCGCAAATCATATTATATCTTACCATGAAACATAGAAATGAGATGCGATATCGCGTTCTATGAAGCATTAGAACTCTATCGCTACGATACCTAGACATCTGCAGAAGCTATTTCCTAACAAGGAAGTGTCGCATTTACATTCATTTGAAGTGTAGACGAGGAATACATAACACTTCGCAAATCATATTATATCTTACCATGAAACATAGAAATGAGATGCGATATCGCGTTTAAAGAATCATAAGGACTCTATTGCTACGATACGAAGACATCTGCAAACGCTATTTCCTTGCAAGCAAGTGTCGCATTTACATTCATTTGAAGTGTAGACGAGGAATACATAACACTTCGCAAATCATATTATATCTTACCATGAAACATAGAAATGAGATGCGATATCGCGTTTTATGAAGCATTACAACGCTATTGCTACGATATGTAGACATCTACAAACGCTATATCGTTGCAAGGAAGTGACGCATTTACATTCATTTGAAGTGTAGACGAGGAATACATAACACTCCGCAAATCATATTATATCTTACCATGAAACATAGAAATGAGATGCGATATCGCGATTTAAGAAGCATTAGAACCCTATTGCTACGATACCTAGATATCTGCAGACGCTATTTCCTTGCAAGGAAGATTCGCATTTGAATTCATTTGAAGTGTAGACGAGGAATACATAACACTTCGCAAATCATATTATATCTTACCATGAAACATAGAAACGAGATGCGATATCGCGTTTTAAGAAGCATTAGAACTCTATTGCTACAATACCTAGACATCTGCAGACGCTATTTCCTTGCAAGGAAGAGTCGCATTTACATTCATTTGAAGTGTAGACGAGGAATACATAACACTTCGCAAATCATATTATATCTTACCATGAAACATAGAAATGAGATGCGATATCGCGTTTAAAGTATCATAAGAACTCTATTGCTACGATACGAAGACATCTGCAAACGCTATTTCCTTGCAAGGAAGAGTCGCATTTACATTCATTTGAAGTGCAGACGAGGAATACATAACACTTCGCAAATCATATTCTATCTTACCATGAAACATAGAAATGAGATGCGATATCGCATTTTAAGAAGCATTAGTACTCTATTGCTACGATACCTAGACATCTGCAGACGCTATTTCCTAACAAGGAAGTGTCGCATTTACTTTCATTTGAAGTGTAGACGAGGAATACATAACACTTCGCAAATCATATAATATCTTACCATTAAACATAGAAATGGGATGCGATATCGCGTTTTAAGAAGCATTAGAATTCTATTGCTATGATACCTAGACATCCGCAGACGCTATTTCCTTGCAAGGAAGAGTCGCATTTACATTCATTTGAAGTGTAGACGAGGAATACATAACACTTCGCAAATCATATTATATCTTACCATGAAACATAGAAATGAGATGCGATATCGCGTTTTATGAAGCATCACAACACTGTTGCTACGATATGTAGAAATCTACAAACGCTATTTCGTTGCAAGGAAGTGACGCATTTACATTCATTTGAAGTGTAGACGAGGAATACATATCACTCCGCGAATCATATTATATCTTACCATGAAACATAGAAATGAGATGCGCTATCGCGTTTTAAGAAGCATGAGAACTCTATTGCTACGATACCTAGATATCTGCAGACGCTATTTCCTTGCAAGGAAGATTCGCATTTATATTCATTTGAAGTGTAGACGAGGAATACATAACCCTTCGCAAATCATATTATATCTTACCATGAAACATAGAAATGAGATGCGATATCGCGTTTTAAGAAGCATTAGAACTCTATTGCTACGATACGAAGACATCTGCAAACGCTATTTCCTTGCAAGGAAGAGTCGCATTTACATTCATTTGAAGTGCAGACGAGGAATACATAACACTTCGCAAATCATATAATATCTTACCATTAAACATAGAAATGGTATGCGATATCGCGTTTTAAGAAGCATTAGAATTCTATTGCTATGATACCTAGACATCCGCAGACGCTATTTCCTTGCAAGGAAGAGTCGCATTTACATTCATTTGAAGTGTAGACGTGGAATACATAACACTTCGCAAATCATATTATATCTTACCATGAAACATAGAAATGAGATGCGATATCGCGTTTTATGAAGCATTACAACACTGTTGCTACGATATGTAGACATCTACAAACGCTATTTCGTTGCAAGGAAGTGACGCATTTACATTCATTTGAAGTGTAGACGAGGAATACATAACACTCCGCAAATCATATTATATCTTACCAAGAAACATAGAAATGAGATGCGATATCGCGATTTATGAAGCATTAGAACTCTATCGCTACGATACCTAGACATCTGGAGACGCTATTTCCTAGCAAGGAAGTGTCGCACTTACATTCATTTGAAGTGTAGACGAGGAATACATAACACTTAGCAAATCATATTATATCTTACCATGAAACATAGAAATGAGATGCGATATCGCGCTTTATGAAGCATTACAACACTATTGCTACGATATGTAGACATCTACAAACGCTATTTCGTTGCAAGGAAGTGACGCATTTACATTCATTTGAAGTGTAGACGAGGAATACATAACACTTCGCAAATCATATTATATCTTACCATGAAACATAGAAATGAGATGCGATATCGCGTTTTATGAAGCATTAGAACTCTATTGCTACAATACCTAGACATCTGCAGACGCTATTTCCTTGCAAGGAAGAGTCGCATTTACATTCATTTGAAGTGTAGACGAGGAATACATAACACTTCTCAAATCATATTATATCTTACCATGAAACATAGAAATGAGATGCCATATCGCGTTTTAAGAATCATAAGAACTCTATTGCTACGATACGTAGACATCTGCAAACGCTATTTCCTTGCAAGGAAGTGTCGCATTTACATTCATTTGAAGTGTAGACGAGGAATACATATCACTTCGCAAATCATATTATATCTTACCATGAAACATAGAAATGAGATGCGATATCGCGTTTTAAGAAGCATGAGAACTCTATTGCTACGATACCTAGATATCTGCAGACGCTATTTCCTTGCAAGGAAGATTCGCATTTACATTCATTTGAAGTGTAGACGAGGAATACATAACCCTTCGCAAATCATATTATATCTTACCATGAAACATAGAAATGAGATGCGATATCGCGTTTTATGAAGCATTACAACACTGTTGCTACGATATGTAGACATCTACAAACGCTATTTCGTTGCAAGGAAGTGACGCATTTACATTCATTTGAAGTGTAGACGAGGAATACATAACACTCCGCAAATCATATTATATCTTACCAAGAAACATAGAAACGAGATGCGATATCGCGATTTATGAAGCATTAGAACTCTATCGCTACGATACCTAGACATCTGGAGACGCTATTTCCTAGCAAGGAAGTGTCGCACTTACATTCATTTGAAGTGTAGACGAGGAATACATAACACTTCGCAAATCATATTATATCTTACCATGAAACATAGAAATGAGATGCGATATCGCGTTTTATGAAGCATTACAATACTATTGCTACGATATGTAGACATCTACAAACGCTATTTCGTTGCAAGGAAGTGACGCATTTACATTCATTTGAAGTGTAGACGAGGAATACATAACACTTCGCAAATCATATTATATCTTACCATGAAACATAGAAATGAGATGCGATATCGCGATTTAAGAAGCATTAGAACCCTATTGCTACGATACCTAGATATCTGCAGACGCTATTTCCTTGCAAGGAAGATTCGCATTTGTATTCATTTGAAGTGTAGACGAGGAATACATAACACTTCGCAAATCATATTATATCTTACCATGAAACATAGAAACGAGATGCGATATCGCGTTTTAAGAAGCATTAGAACTCTATTGCTACAATACCTAGACATCTGCAGACGCTATTTCCTTGCAAGGAAGAGTCGCATTTACATTCATTTGAAGTGTAGACGAGGAATACATAACACTTCGCAAATCATATTATATCTTACCATGAAACATAGAAATGAGATGCGATATCGCGTTTAAAGTATCATAAGAACTCTATTGCTACGATACGAAGACATCTGCAAACGCTATTTCCTTGCAAGGAAGAGTCGCATTTACATTCATTTGAAGTGCAGACGAGGAATACATAACACTTCGCAAATCATATTCTATCTTACCATGAAACATAGAAATGAGATGCGATATCGCATTTTAAGAAGCATTAGTACTCTATTGCTACGATACCTAGACATCTGCAGACGCTATTTCCTAACAAGGAAGTGTCGCATTTACATTCATTTGAAGTGTAGACGAGGAATACATAACACTTCGCAAATCATATAATATCTTACCATGAAACATAGAAATGGGATGCGATATCGCGTTTTAAGAAGCATTAGAATTCTATTGCTATGATACCTAGACATCCGCAGACGCTATTTCCTTGCAAGGAAGAGTCGCATTTACATTCATTTGAAGTGTAGACGAGGAATACATAACACTTCGCAAATCATATTATATCTTACCATGAAACATAGAAATGAGATGCGATATCGCGTTTTATGAAGCATTACAACACTGTTGCTACGATATGTAGACATCTACAAACGCTATTTCGTTGCAAGGAAGTGACGCATTTACATTCATTTGAAGTGTAGACGAGGAATACATAACACTCCGCAAATCATATTATATCTTACCAAGAAACATAGAAACGAGATGCGATATCGCGATTTATGAAGCATTAGAACTCTATCGCTACGATACCTAGACATCTGGAGACGCTATTTCCTAGCAAGGAAGTGTCGCACTTACATTCATTTGAAGTGTAGACGAGGAATACATAACACTTCGCAAATCATATTATATCTTACCATGAAACATAGAAATGAGATGCGATATCGCGTTTTATGAAGCATTACAATACTATTGCTACGATATGTAGACATCTACAAACGCTATTTCGTTGCAAGGAAGTGACGCATTTACATTCATTTGAAGTGTAGACGAGGAATACATAACACTTCGCAAATCATATTATATCTTACCATGAAACATAGAAATGAGATGCGATATCGCGATTTAAGAAGCATTAGAACCCTATTGCTACGATACCTAGATATCTGCAGACGCTATTTCCTTGCAAGGAAGATTCGCATTTGTATTCATTTGAAGTGTAGACGAGGAATACATAACACTTCGCAAATCATATTATATCTTACCATGAAACATAGAAACGAGATGCGATATCGCGTTTTAAGAAGCATTAGAACTCTATTGCTACAATACCTAGACATCTGCAGACGCTATTTCCTTGCAAGGAAGTGTCGCATTTACATTCATTTGAAGTGTAGACGAGGAATACATAACACTTCGCAAATCATATTATATCTTACCATGAAACATAGAAATGAGATGCGATATCGCGTTTAAAGTATCATAAGAACTCTATTGCTACGATACGAAGACATCTGCAAACGCTATTTCCTTGCAAGGAAGAGTCGCATTTACATTCATTTGAAGTGCAGACGAGGAATACATAACACTTCGCAAATCATATTCTATCTTACCATGAAACATAGAAATGAGATGCGATATCGCATTTTAAGAAGCATTAGTACTCTATTGCTACGATACCTAGACATCTGCAGACGCTATTTCCTAACAAGGAAGTGTCGCATTTACATTCATTTGAAGTGTAGACGAGGAATACATAACACTTCGCAAATCATATAATATCTTACCATGAAACATAGAAATGGGATGCGATATCGCGTTTTAAGAAGCATTAGAATTCTATTGCTATGATACCTAGACATCCGCAGACGCTATTTCCTTGCAAGGAAGAGTCGCATTTACATTCATTTGAAGTGTAGACGAGGAATACATAACACTTCGCAAATCATATTATATCTTACCATGAAACATAGAAATGAGATGCGATATCGCGTTTTATGAAGCATTACAACACTGTTGCTACGATATGTAGACATCTACAAACGCTATTTCGTTGCAAGGAAGTGACGCATTTACATTCATTTGAAGTGTAGACGAGGAATACATAACACTCCGCAAATCATATTATATCTTACCAAGAAACATAGAAACGAGATGCGATATCGCGATTTATGAAGCATTAGAACTCTATCGCTACGATACCTAGACATCTGGAGACGCTATTTCCTAGCAAGGAAGTGTCGCACTTACATTCATTTGAAGTGTAGACGAGGAATACATAACACTTCGCAAATCATATTATATCTTACCATGAAACATAGAAATGAGATGCGATATCGCGTTTTATGAAGCATTACAATACTATTGCTACGATATGTAGACATCTACAAACGCTATTTCGTTGCAAGGAAGTGACGCATTTACATTCATTTGAAGTGTAGACGAGGAATACATAACACTTCGCAAATCATATTATATCTTACCATGAAACATAGAAATGAGATGCGATATCGCGATTTAAGAAGCATTAGAACCCTATTGCTACGATACCTAGATATCTGCAGACGCTATTTCCTTGCAAGGAAGATTCGCATTTGTATTCATTTGAAGTGTAGACGAGGAATACATAACACTTCGCAAATCATATTATATCTTACCATGAAACATAGAAACGAGATGCGATATCGCGTTTTAAGAAGCATTAGAACTCTATTGCTACAATACCTAGACATCTGCAGACGCTATTTCCTTGCAAGGAAGTGTCGCATTTACATTCATTTGAAGTGTAGACGAGGAATACATAACACTTCGCAAATCATATTATATCTTACCATGAAACATAGAAATGAGATGCGATATCGCGTTTAAAGTATCATAAGAACTCTATTGCTACGATACGAAGACATCTGCAAACGCTATTTCCTTGCAAGGAAGAGTCGCATTTACATTCATTTGAAGTGCAGACGAGGAATACATAACACTTCGCAAATCATATTCTATCTTACCATGAAACATAGAAATGAGATGCGATATCGCATTTTAAGAAGCATTAGTACTCTATTGCTACGATACCTAGACATCTGCAGACGCTATTTCCTAACAAGGAAGTGTCGCATTTACATTCATTTGAAGTGTAGACGAGGAATACATAACACTTCGCAAATCATATAATATCTTACCATGAAACATAGAAATGGGATGCGATATCGCGTTTTAAGAAGCATTAGAATTCTATTGCTATGATACCTAGACATCCGCAGACGCTATTTCCTTGCAAGGAAGAGTCGCATTTACATTCATTTGAAGTGTAGACGAGGAATACATAACACTTCGCAAATCATATTATATCTTACCATGAAACATAGAAATGAGATGCGATATCGCGTTTTATGAAGCATTACAACACTGTTGCTACGATATGTAGACATCTACAAACGCTATTTCGTTGCAAGGAAGTGACGCATTTACATGCATTTGAAGTGTAGACGAGGAATACATAACACTCCGCGAATCATATTATATCTTACCATGAAACATAGAAATGAGATGCGATATCGCGTTTAAAGTATCATAAGAACTGTATTGCTACGATACGAAGACATCTGCAAACGCCATTTCCTTGCAAGGAAGAGTCGCATTTACATTCATTTGAAGTGCAGACGAGGAATACATAACACTTCGCAAATCATATTCTATCTTACCATGAAACATAGAAATGAGATGCGATATCGCATTTTAAGAAGCATTAGTACTCTATTGCTACGATACCTAGACATCTGCAGACGCTATTTCCTAACAAGGAAGTGTCGCATTTACATTCATTTGAAGTGTAGACGAGGAATACATAACACTTCGCAAATCATATAATATCTTACCATGAAACATAGAAATGGGATGCGATATCGCGTTTTAAGAAGCATTAGAATTCTATTGCTATGATACCTAGACATCCGCAGACGCTATTTCCTTGCAAGGAAGAGTCGCATTTACATTCATTTGAAGTGTAGACGAGGAATACATAACACTTCGCAAATCATATTATATCTTACCATGAAACATAGAAATGAGATGCGATATCGCGTTTTATGAAGCATTACAACACTGTTGCTACGATATGTAGACATCTACAAACGCTATTTCGTTGCAAGGAAGTGACGCATTTACATGCATTTGAAGTGTAGACGAGGAATACATAACACTCCGCGAATCATATTATATCTTACCATGAAACATAGAAATGAGATGCGATATCGCGATTTATGAAGCATTAGAACTCTATCGCTACGATACCTAGACGTCTGGAGACGCTATTTCCTAGCAAGGAAGTGTCGCACTTACATTCATTTGAAGTGTAGACGAGGAATACATAACACTTAGCAAATCATATTATATCTTACCATGAAACATAGAAATGAGATGCGATATCGCGCTTTATGAAGCATTACAACACTATTGCTACGATATGTAGACATCTACAAACGCTATTTCGTTGCAAGGAAGTGACGCATTTACATTCATTTGAAGTGTAGACGAGGAATACATAACACTTCGCAAATCATATTATATCTTACCATGAAACATAGAAATGAGATGCGATATCGCGTTTTATGAAGCATTAGAACTCTATTGCTACAATACCTAGACATCTGCAGACGCTATTTCCTTGCAAGGAAGAGTCGCATTTACATTCATTTGAAGTGTAGACGAGGAATACATAACACTTCTCAAATCATATTATATCTTACCATGAAACATAGAAATGAGATGCCATATCGCGTTTTAAGAATCATAAGAACTCTATTGCTACGATACGTAGACATCTGCAAACGCTATTTCCTTGCAAGGAAGTGTCGCATTTACATTCATTTGAAGTGTAGACGAGGAATACATATCACTTCGCAAATCATATTATATCTTACCATGAAACATAGAAATGAGATGCGATATCGCGTTTTAAGAAGCATGAGAACTCTATTGCTACGATACCTAGATATCTGCAGACGCTATTTCCTTGCAAGGAAGATTCGCATTTACATTCATTTGAAGTGTAGACGAGGAATACATAACCCTTCGCAAATCATATTATATCTTACCATGAAACATAGAAATGAGATGCGATATCGCGTTTTATGAAGCATTACAACACTGTTGCTACGATATGTAGACATCTACAAACGCTATTTCGTTGCAAGGAAGTGACGCATTTACATTCATTTGAAGTGTAGACGAGGAATACATAACACTCCGCAAATCATATTATATCTTACCAAGAAACATAGAAACGAGATGCGATATCGCGATTTATGAAGCATTAGAACTCTATCGCTACGATACCTAGACATCTGGAGACGCTATTTCCTAGCAAGGAAGTGTCGCACTTACATTCATTTGAAGTGTAGACGAGGAATACATAACACTTCGCAAATCATATTATATCTTACCATGAAACATAGAAATGAGATGCGATATCGCGTTTTATGAAGCATTACAATACTATTGCTACGATATGTAGACATCTACAAACGCTATTTCGTTGCAAGGAAGTGACGCATTTACATTCATTTGAAGTGTAGACGAGGAATACATAACACTTCGCAAATCATATTATATCTTACCATGAAACATAGAAATGAGATGCGATATCGCGATTTAAGAAGCATTAGAACCCTATTGCTACGATACCTAGATATCTGCAGACGCTATTTCCTTGCAAGGAAGATTCGCATTTGTATTCATTTGAAGTGTAGACGAGGAATACATAACACTTCGCAAATCATATTATATCTTACCATGAAACATAGAAACGAGATGCGATATCGCGTTTTAAGAAGCATTAGAACTCTATTGCTACAATACCTAGACATCTGCAGACGCTATTTCCTTGCAAGGAAGAGTCGCATTTACATTCATTTGAAGTGTAGACGAGGAATACATAACACTTCGCAAATCATATTATATCTTACCATGAAACATAGAAATGAGATGCGATATCGCGTTTAAAGTATCATAAGAACTCTATTGCTACGATACGAAGACATCTGCAAACGCTATTTCCTTGCAAGGAAGAGTCGCATTTACATTCATTTGAAGTGCAGACGAGGAATACATAACACTTCGCAAATCATATTCTATCTTACCATGAAACATAGAAATGAGATGCGATATCGCATTTTAAGAAGCATTAGTACTCTATTGCTACGATACCTAGACATCTGCAGACGCTATTTCCTAACAAGGAAGTGTCGCATTTACATTCATTTGAAGTGTAGACGAGGAATACATAACACTTCGCAAATCATATAATATCTTACCATGAAACATAGAAATGGGATGCGATATCGCGTTTTAAGAAGCATTAGAATTCTATTGCTATGATACCTAGACATCCGCAGACGCTATTTCCTTGCAAGGAAGAGTCGCATTTACATTCATTTGAAGTGTAGACGAGGAATACATAACACTTCGCAAATCATATTATATCTTACCATGAAACATAGAAATGAGATGCGATATCGCGTTTTATGAAGCATTACAACACTGTTGCTACGATATGTAGACATCTACAAACGCTATTTCGTTGCAAGGAAGTGACGCATTTACATGCATTTGAAGTGTAGACGAGGAATACATAACACTCCGCGAATCATATTATATCTTACCATGAAACATAGAAATGAGATGCGATATCGCGTTTAAAGTATCATAAGAACTCTATTGCTACGATACGAAGACATCTGCAAACGCCATTTCCTTGCAAGGAAGAGTCGCATTTACATTCATTTGAAGTGCAGACGAGGAATACATAACACTTCGCAAATCATATTCTATCTTACCATGAAACATAGAAATGAGATGCGATATCGCATTTTAAGAAGCATTAGTACTCTATTGCTACGATACCTAGACATCTGCAGACGCTATTTCCTAACAAGGAAGTGTCGCATTTACATTCATTTGAAGTGTAGACGAGGAATACATAACACTTCGCAAATCATATAATATCTTACCATGAAACATAGAAATGGGATGCGATATCGCGTTTTAAGAAGCATTAGAATTCTATTGCTATGATACCTAGACATCCGCAGACGCTATTTCCTTGCAAGGAAGAGTCGCATTTACATTCATTTGAAGTGTAGACGAGGAATACATAACACTTCGCAAATCATATTATATCTTACCATGAAACATAGAAATGAGATGCGATATCGCGTTTTATGAAGCATTACAACACTGTTGCTACGATATGTAGACATCTACAAACGCTATTTCGTTGCAAGGAAGTGACGCATTTACATGCATTTGAAGTGTAGACGAGGAATACATAACACTCCGCGAATCATATTATATCTTACCATGAAACATAGAAATGAGATGCGATATCGCGTTTTAAGAAGCATGAGAACTCTATTGCTACGATACCTAGATATCAGCAGACGCTATTTCCTTGCAAGGAAGATTCGCATTTATATTCATTTGAAGTGTAGACGAGGAATACATAACCCTTCGCAAATCATATTATATCTTACCATGAAACATAGAAATGAGATGCGATATCGCGTTTTAAGAAGCATTAGAACTCTATTGCTACGATACGAAGACATCTGCAAACGCTATTTCCTTGCAAGGAAGAGTCGCATTTACATTCATTTCAAGTGCAGACGAGGAATACATAACACTTCGCAAATCATATTATATCTTACCATGAAACATAGAAATGAGATGCGATATCGCATTTTAAGAAGCATTAGTACTCTATTGCTACGATACCTAGACATCTGCAGACGCTATTTCCTAACAAGGAAGTGTCGCATTTACATTCATTTGAAGTGTAGACGAGGAATACATAACACTTCGCAAATCATATAATATCTTACCATTAAACATAGAAATGGGATGCGATATCGCGTTTTAAGAAGCATTAGAATTCTATTGCTATGATACCTAGACATCCGCAGACGCTATTTCCTTGCAAGGAAGTGTCGCATTTACATTCATTTGAAATGTAGACGAGGAATACATAACACTTCGCAAATCATATTATATCTTACCATGAAACGTAGAAATGAGATGCCATATCGCGTTTTAAGAATCATAAGAACTCTATTGCTACGATACGTAGACATCTGCAAACGCTACTTCCTTGCAAGGAAGTGTCGCATTTACATTCATTTGAAGTGTAGACGAGGAATACATATCACTTCGCAAATCATATTATATCTTACCATGAAACATAGAAATGAGATGCGATATCGCGTTTTAAGAAGCATTAGTACTCTATTGCTACGATACCTAGACATCTGCAGACGCTATTTCCTAACAAGGAAGTGTCGCATTTACATTCATTTGAAGTGTAGACGAGGAATACATAACCCTTCGCAAATCATATTATATCTTACCATGATACATAGAAATGAGATGCGATATCGCGTTTTATGAAGCATTACAACACTGTTGCTACGATATGTAGACATCTACAAACGCTATTTCGTTGCAAGGAAGTGACGCATTTACATTCATTTGAAGTGTAGACGAGGAATACATAACACTCCGCAAATCATATTATATCTTACCAAGAAACATAGAAACGAGATGCGATATCGCGATTTATGAAGCATTAGAACTCTATCGCTACGATACCTAGACATCTGGAGACGCTATTTCCTAGCAAGGAAGTGTCGCACTTACATTCATTTGAAGTGTAGACGAGGAATACATAACACTTCGCAAATCATATTATATCTTACCATGAAACATAGAAATGAGATGCGAAATCGCGTTTTATGAAGCATTACAACACTATTGCTACGATATGTAGACATCTACAAACGCTATTTCGTTGCAAGGAAGTGACGCATTTACATTCATTTGAAGTGTAGACGAGGAATACATAACACTTCGCAAATCATATTATATCTTACCATGAAACATAGAAATGAGATGCTATATCGCGTTCTATGAAGCATTAGAACTCTATCGCTACGATACCTAGACATCTGCAGACGCTATTTCCTAACAAGGAAGTGTCGCATTTACATTCATTTGAAGTGTAGACGAGGAATACATAACACTTCGCAAATCATATTATATCTTACCATGAAACATAGAAATGAGATGCGATATCGCGTTTTAAGAGGCATTAGAACACTATTGCTACGATAGGTAGACATCTGCAAACGCTATTTAATTGCAAGGAAGTGTCGCATTTACATTCATTTGAAATGTAGACGAGGAATACATAACACTTCGCAAATCATATAATATCTTACCATGAAACATAGAAATGAGATGCGATATCGCGTTTTAAGAAGCACTAGAACTCTATTGCTACGATACCTAGACATCTGCAGACGCTATTTCCTTGCAAGGAAGAGTCGCATTTACATTCATTTGAAGTGTAGACGAGCAATACATAACACTTCGCAAATCATATTATATCTTACCATGAAACATAGAAATGAGATGCGATATCGCGTTTTAAGAATCATAAGAACTCTATTGCTACGATACGTAGACATCTCCAAACGCTATTTCCTTGCAAGGAAGTGTCGCATTTACATTCATTTGAAGTATAGACGAGGAATACATAACACTCCGCGAATCATATTATATCTTACCATGAAACATAGAAATGAGATGCGATATCGCGTTTTAAGAATCATAAGTACTCTATTGCTACGATACGAAGACATCTGCAAACGCTATTTCCTTGCAAGCAAGTGTCGCATTTACATTCATTTGAAGTGCAGACGAGGAATACATAACACTTCGCAAATCATATTATATCTTACCATGAAACATAGAAATGAGATGCGATATCGCGTTTTAAGAATCATAAGAACTCTATTGCTACGATACGTAGACATCTGCAAACGCTATTTCCTTGCAAGGAAGTGTCGCATTTACATTCATTTGAAGTGTAGTCGAGGAATACATAACACTTCGCAAATCATATAATATCTTACCATAAAACATAGAAATAAGATGCGAAATCGCGTTTTAAGGAGCATTAGAACACTATTGCTACGATAGGTAGACATTTGCAAAAGCTATTTCCTTGCAAGGAAGTGTCGCATTTACATTCATTTGAAGTGTAGACGAGGAATACATAACACTTCGCAAATCATATTATATCTTACCATGAAACATAGAAATGAGATGATATATCGCGTTTTAAGAAACATTAGAAATCTATTGCCACGATACGTAGACATCTGCAAACGCTATTTCCTTGCAAGGAAGAGTCTCATTTACATTCATTTGAAGTGTAGACGAGGAATACATGACACTTCGCAAATCATATTATATCTTAGCATGAAACATAGAAATGAGATGCGATATCTCGTTTTAAGAAGCATTAGAAATCTATTGCTACGATACGTAGACATCTGCAAACGCTATTTCCTAGCGAGGAAGTGTCGCATTCACATTCATTTCAAGTGTAGACGAGGAATACATAACACTTCGCAAATCATATAATATCTTACCATGAAACATAGAAATGGGATGCGATATCGCGTTTTAAGAAGCATTAGAATTCTATTGCTACGATACCTAGACATCTGCAGACGCTATTCCCTTGCAAGGAAGAGTCGCATTTACATTCATTTGAAGTGTAGACGAGGAATACATAACACTTCGCAAATCATATTATATCTTACCATGAAACATAGAAATGAGATGCGATATCGCGATTTAAGAAGCATTAGAACCCTATTGCTACGATACCTAGATATCTGCAGACGCTATTTCCATGCAAGGAAGATTCGCATTTGTATTCATTTGAAGTGTAGACGAGGAATACATAACACTTCGCAAATCATACTATATCTTACCATGAAACATAGAAACGAGATGCGATATCGCGTTTTAAGAAGCATTAGAACTCTATTGCTACAATACCTAGACATCTGCAGACGCTATTTCCTTGCAAGGAAGAGTCGCATTTACATTCATTTGAAGTGTAGACGAGGAATACATAACACTTCGCAAATCATATTATATCTTACCATGAAACATAGAAATGAGATGCGATATCGCGTTTAAAGTATCATAAGAACTCTATTGCTACGATACGAAGACATCTGTAAACGCTATTTCCTTGCAAGGAAGAGTCGCATTTACATTCATTTGAAGTGCAGACGAGGAATACATAACACTTCGCAAATCATATTCTATCTTACCATGAAACATAGAAATGAGATGCGATATCGCATTTTAAGAAGCATTAGTACTCTATTGCTACGATACCTAGACATCTGCAGACGCTATTTCCTAACAAGGAAGTGTCGCATTTACATTCATTTGAAGTGTAGACGAGGAATACATAACACTTCGCAAATCATATAATATCTTACCATGAAACATAGAAATGGGATGCGATATCGCGTTTTAAGAAGCATTAGAATTCTATTGCTATGATACCTAGACATCCGCAGACGCTATTTCCTTGCAAGGAAGAGTCGCATTTACATTCATTTGAAGTGTAGACGAGGAATACATAACACTTCGCAAATCATATTATATCTTACCATGAAACATAGAAATGAGATGCGATATCGCGTTTTATGAAGCATTACAACACTGTTGCTACGATATGTAGACATCTACAAACGCTTTTTCGTTGCAAGGAAGTGACGCATTTACATTCATTTGAAGTGTAGACGAGGAATACATAACACTCCGCGAATCATATTATATCTTACCATGAAACATAGAAATGAGATGCGATATCGCGATTTAAGAAGCATGAGAACTCTATTGCTACGATACCTAGATATCAGCAGACGCTATTTCCTTGCAAGGAAGATTCGCATTTATATTCATTTGAAGTGTAGACGAGGAATACATAACCCTTCGCAAATCATATTATATCTTACCATGAAACATAGAAATGAGATGCGATATCGCGTTTTAAGAAGCATTAGAACTCTATTGCTACGATACGAAGACATCTGCAAACGCTATTTCCTTGCAAGGAAGAGTCGCATTTACATTCATTTGAAGTGCAGACGAGGAATACATAACACTTCGCAAATCATATTATATCTTACCATGAAACATAGAAATGAGATGCGATATCGCGTTTTAAGAATCATAAGAACTCTATTGCTACGATACGTAGACATCTGCAAACGCTATTTCCTTGCAAGGAAGTGTCGCATTTACATTCATTTGAAGTGTAGTCGAGGAATACATAACACTTCGCAAATCATATAATATCTTACCATAAAACATAGAAATAAGATGCGAAATCGCGTTTTAAGGAGCATTAGAACACTATTGCTACGATAGGTAGACATTTGCAAAAGCTATTTCCTTGCAAGGAAGTGTCGCATTTACATTCATTTGAAGTGTAGACGAGGAATACATAACACTTCGCAAATCATATTATATCTTACCATGAAACATAGAAATGAGATGATATATCGCGTTTTAAGAAACATTAGAAATCTATTGCCACGATACGTAGACATCTGCAAACGCTATTTCCTTGCAAGGAAGAGTCTCATTTACATTCATTTGAAGTGTAGACGAGGAATACATGACACTTCGCAAATCATATTATATCTTAGCATGAAACATAGAAATGAGATGCGATATCGCGTTTTAAGAAGCATTAGAAATCTATTGCTACGTTACGTAGACATCTGCAAACGCTATTTCCTAGCGAGGAAGTGTCGCATTCACATTCATTTCAAGTGTAGACGAGGAATACATAACACTTCGCAAATCATATAATATCTTACCATGAAACATAGAAATGGGATGCGATATCGCGTTTTAAGAAGCATTAGAATTCTATTGCTACGATACCTAGACATCTGCAGACGCTATTCCCTTGCAAGGAAGAGTCGCATTTACATTCATTTGAAGTGTAGACGAGGAATACATAACACTTCGCAAATCATATTATATCTTACCATGAAACATAGAAATGAGATGCGATATCGCGATTTAAGAAGCATTAGAACCCTATTGCTACGATACCTAGATATCTGCAGACGCTATTTCCATGCAAGGAAGATTCGCATTTGTATTCATTTGAAGTGTAGACGAGGAATACATAACACTTCGCAAATCATACTATATCTTACCATGAAACATAGAAACGAGATGCGATATCGCGTTTTAAGAAGCATTAGAACTCTATTGCTACAATACCTAGACATCTGCAGACGCTATTTCCTTGCAAGGAAGAGTCGCATTTACATTCATTTGAAGTGTAGACGAGGAATACATAACACTTCGCAAATCATATTATATCTTACCATGAAACATAGAAATGAGATGCGATATCGCGTTTAAAGTATCATAAGAACTCTATTGCTACGATACGAAGACATCTGCAAACGCTATTTCCTTGCAAGGAAGAGTCGCATTTACATTCATTTGAAGTGCAGACGAGGAATACATAACACTTCGCAAATCATATAATATCTTACCATAAAACATAGAAATAAGATGCGAAATCGCGTTTTAAGGAGCATTAGAACACTATTGCTACGATAGGTAGACATTTGCAAAAGCTATTTCCTTGCAAGGAAGTGTCGCATTTACATTCATTTGAAGTGTAGACGAGGAATACATAACACTTCGCAAATCATATTATATCTTACCATGAAACATAGAAATGAGATGATATATCGCGTTTTAAGAAACATTAGAAATCTATTGCCACGATACGTAGACATCTGCAAACGCTATTTCCTTGCAAGGAAGAGTCTCATTTACATTCATTTGAAGTGTAGACGAGGAATACATGACACTTCGCAAATCATATTATATCTTAGCATGAAACATAGAAATGAGATGCGATATCGCGTTTTAAGAAGCATTAGAAATCTATTGCTACGTTACGTAGACATCTGCAAACGCTATTTCCTAGCGAGGAAGTGTCGCATTCACATTCATTTCAAGTGTAGACGAGGAATACATAACACTTCGCAAATCATATAATATCTTACCATGAAACATAGAAATGGGATGCGATATCGCGTTTTAAGAAGCATTAGAATTCTATTGCTACGATACCTAGACATCTGCAGACGCTATTCCCTTGCAAGGAAGAGTCGCATTTACATTCATTTGAAGTGTAGACGAGGAATACATAACACTTCGCAAATCATATTATATCTTACCATGAAACATAGAAATGAGATGCGATATCGCGATTTAAGAAGCATTAGAACCCTATTGCTACGATACCTAGATATCTGCAGACGCTATTTCCATGCAAGGAAGATTCGCATTTGTATTCATTTGAAGTGTAGACGAGGAATACATAACACTTCGCAAATCATACTATATCTTACCATGAAACATAGAAACGAGATGCGATATCGCGTTTTAAGAAGCATTAGAACTCTATTGCTACAATACCTAGACATCTGCAGACGCTATTTCCTTGCAAGGAAGAGTCGCATTTACATTCATTTGAAGTGTAGACGAGGAATACATAACACTTCGCAAATCATATTATATCTTACCATGAAACATAGAAATGAGATGCGATATCGCGTTTAAAGTATCATAAGAACTCTATTGCTACGATACGAAGACATCTGCAAACGCTATTTCCTTGCAAGGAAGAGTCGCATTTACATTCATTTGAAGTGCAGACGAGGAATACATAACACTTCGCAAATCATATTCTATCTTACCATGAAACATAGAAATGAGATGCGATATCGCATTTTAAGAAGCATTAGTACTCTATTGCTACGATACCTAGACATCTGCAGACGCTATTTCCTAACAAGGAAGTGTCGCATTTACATTCATTTGAAGTGTAGACGAGGAATACATAACACTTCGCAAATCATATAATATCTTACCATGAAACATAGAAATGGGATGCGATATCGCGTTTTAAGAAGCATTAGAATTCTATTGCTATGATACCTAGACATCCGCAGACGCTATTTCCTTGCAAGGAAGAGTCGCATTTACATTCATTTGAAGTGTAGACGAGGAATACATAACACTTCGCAAATCATATTATATCTTACCATGAAACATAGAAATGAGATGCGATATCGCGTTTTATGAAGCATTACAACACTGTTGCTACGATATGTAGACATCTACAAACGCTTTTTCGTTGCAAGGAAGTGACGCATTTACATTCATTTGAAGTGTAGACGAGGAATACATAACACTCCGCGAATCATATTATATCTTACCATGAAACATAGAAATGAGATGCGATATCGCGTTTTAAGAAGCATGAGAACTCTATTGCTACGATACCTAGATATCAGCAGACGCTATTTCCTTGCAAGGAAGATTCGCATTTATATTCATTTGAAGTGTAGACGAGGAATACATAACCCTTCGCAAATCATATTATATCTTACCATGAAACATAGAAATGAGATGCGATATCGCGTTTTAAGAAGCATTAGAACTCTATTGCTACGATACGAAGACATCTGCAAACGCTATTTCCTTGCAAGGAAGAGTCGCATTTACATTCATTTGAAGTGCAGACGAGGAATACATAACACTTCGCAAATCATATTATATCTTACCATGAAACATAGAAATGAGATGCGATATCGCGTTTTAAGAATCATAAGAACTCTATTGCTACGATACGTAGACATCTGCAAACGCTATTTCCTTGCAAGGAAGTGTCGCATTTACATTCATTTGAAGTGTAGTCGAGGAATACATAACACTTCGCAAATCATATAATATCTTACCATAAAACATAGAAATAAGATGCGAAATCGCGTTTTAAGGAGCATTAGAACACTATTGCTACGATAGGTAGACATTTGCAAAAGCTATTTCCTTGCAAGGAAGTGTCGCATTTACATTCATTTGAAGTGTAGACGAGGAATACATAACACTTCGCAAATCATATTATATCTTACCATGAAACATAGAAATGAGATGATATATCGCGTTTTAAGAAACATTAGAAATCTATTGCCACGATACGTAGACATCTGCAAACGCTATTTCCTTGCAAGGAAGAGTCTCATTTACATTCATTTGAAGTGTAGACGAGGAATACATGACACTTCGCAAATCATATTATATCTTAGCATGAAACATAGAAATGAGATGCGATATCGCGTTTTAAGAAGCATTAGAAATCTATTGCTACGTTACGTAGACATCTGCAAACGCTATTTCCTAGCGAGGAAGTGTCGCATTCACATTCATTTCAAGTGTAGACGAGGAATACATAACACTTCGCAAATCATATAATATCTTACCATGAAACATAGAAATGGGATGCGATATCGCGTTTTAAGAAGCATTAGAATTCTATTGCTACGATACCTAGACATCTGCAGACGCTATTCCCTTGCAAGGAAGAGTCGCATTTACATTCATTTGAAGTGTAGACGAGGAATACATAACACTTCGCAAATCATATTATATCTTACCATGAAACATAGAAATGAGATGCGATATCGCGATTTAAGAAGCATTAGAACCCTATTGCTACGATACCTAGATATCTGCAGACGCTATTTCCTTGCAAGGAAGATTCGCATTTGTATTCATTTGAAGTGTAGACGAGGAATACATAACACTTCGCAAATCATACTATATCTTACCATGAAACATAGAAACGAGATGCGATATCGCGTTTTAAGAAGCATTAGAACTCTATTGCTACAATACCTAGACATCTGCAGACGCTATTTCCTTGCAAGGAAGAGTCGCATTTACATTCATTTGAAGTGTAGACGAGGAATACATAACACTTCGCAAATCATATTATATCTTACCATGAAACATAGAAATGAGATGCGATATCGCGTTTAAAGTATCATAAGAACTCTATTGCTACGATACGAAGACATCTGCAAACGCTATTTCCTTGCAAGGAAGAGTCGCATTTACATTCATTTGAAGTGCAGACGAGGAATACATAACACTTCGCAAATCATATTCTATCTTACCATGAAACATAGAAATGAGATGCGATATCGCATTTTAAGAAGCATTAGTACTCTATTGCTACGATACCTAGACATCTGCAGACGCTATTTCCTAACAAGGAAGTGTCGCATTTACATTCATTTGAAGTGTAGACGAGGAATACATAACACTTCGCAAATCATATAATATCTTACCATGAAACATAGAAATGGGATGCGATATCGCGTTTTAAGAAGCATTAGAATTCTATTGCTATGATACCTAGACATCCGCAGACGCCATTTCCTTGCAAGGAAGAGTCGCATTTACATTCATTTGAAGTGTAGACGAGGAATACATAACACTTCGCAAATCATATTATATCTTGCCATGAAACATAGAAATGAGATGCGATATCGCGTTTTATGAAGCATTACAACACTGTTGCTACGATATGTAGACATCTACAAACGCTTTTTCGTTGCAAGGAAGTGACGCATTTACATTCATTTGAAGTGTAGACGAGGAATACATAACACTCCGCGAATCATATTATATCTTACCATGAAACATAGAAATGAGATGCGATATCGCGTTTTAAGAAGCATGAGAACTCTATTGCTACGATACCTAGATATCAGCAGACGCTATTTCCTTGCAAGGAAGATTCGCATTTATATTCATTTGAAGTGTAGACGAGGAATACATAACCCTTCGCAAATCATATTATATCTTACCATGAAACATAGAAATGAGATGCGATATCGCGTTTTAAGAAGCATTAGAACTCTATTGCTACGATACGAAGACATCTGCAAACGCTATTTCCTTGCAAGGAAGAGTCGCATTTACATTCATTTGAAGTGCAGACGAGGAATACATAACACTTCGCAAATCATATTATATCTTACCATGAAACATAGAAATGAGATGCGATATCGCATTTTAAGAAGCATTAGTACTCTATTGCTACGATACCTAGACATCTGCAAACGCTATTTCCTTGCAAGGAAGAGTCGCATTTACATTCATTTGAAGTGCAGACGAGGAATACATAACACTTCGCAAATCATATTCTATCTTACCATGAAACATAGAAATGAGATGCGATATCGCATTTTAAGAAGCATTAGTACTCTATTGCTACGATACCTAGACATCTGCAGACGCTATTTCCTAACAAGGAAGTGTCGCATTTACATTCATTTGAAGTGTAGACGAGGAATACATAACACTTCGCAAATCATATAATATCTTACCATGAAACATAGAAATGGGATGCGATATCGCGTTTTAAGAAGCATTAGAATTCTATTGCTATGATACCTAGACATCCGCAGACGCCATTTCCTTGCAAGGAAGAGTCGCATTTACATTCATTTGAAGTGTAGACGAGGAATACATAACACTTCGCAAATCATATTATATCTTGCCATGAAACATAGAAATGAGATGCGATATCGCGTTTTATGAAGCATTACAACACTGTTGCTACGATATGTAGACATCTACAAACGCTTTTTCGTTGCAAGGAAGTGACGCATTTACATTCATTTGAAGTGTAGACGAGGAATACATAACACTCCGCGAATCATATTATATCTTACCATGAAACATAGAAATGAGATGCGATATCGCGTTTTAAGAAGCATGAGAACTCTATTGCTACGATACCTAGATATCAGCAGACGCTATTTCCTTGCAAGGAAGATTCGCATTTATATTCATTTGAAGTGTAGACGAGGAATACATAACCCTTCGCAAATCATATTATATCTTACCATGAAACATAGAAATGAGATGCGATATCGCGTTTTAAGAAGCATTAGAACTCTATTGCTACGATACGAAGACATCTGCAAACGCTATTTCCTTGCAAGGAAGAGTCGCATTTACATTCATTTGAAGTGCAGACGAGGAATACATAACACTTCGCAAATCATATTATATCTTACCATGAAACATAGAAATGTGATGCGATATCGCATTTTAAGAAGCATTAGTACTCTATTGCTACGATACCTAGACATCTGCAGACGCTGTTTCCTAACAAGGAAGTGTCGCATTTACATTCATTTGAAGTGTAGACGAGGAATACATAACACTTCGCAAATCATATAATATCTTACCATTAAACATAGAAATGGGATGCGATATCGCGTTTTAAGAAGCATTAGAATTCTATTGCTATGATACCTAGACATCCGCAGACGCTATTTCCTTGCAAGGAAGAGTCGCATTTACATTCATTTGAAGTGTAGACGAGGAATACATAACACTTCGCAAATCATATTATATCTTACCATGAAACATAGAAATGAGATGCGATATCGCGTTTTATGAAGCATTACAACACTGTTGCTACGATATGTAGACATCTACAAACGCTATTTCGTTGCAAGGAAGTGACGCATTTACATTCATTTGAAGTGTAGACGAGGAATACATAACACTCCGCAAATCATATTATATCTTACCAAGAAACATAGAAATGAGATGCGATATCGCGATTTATGAAGCATTAGAACTCTATCGCTACGATACCTAGACATCTGGAGACGCTATTTCCTAGCAAGGAAGTGTCGCACTTACATTCATTTGAAGTGTAGACGAGGAATACATAACACTTCGCAAATCATATTATATCTTGCCATGAAACATAGAAATGAGATGCGATATCGCGTTTTAAGAATCATAAGAACTCTATTGCTACGATACGTAGACATCTGCAAACGCTATTTCCTTGCAAGGAAGTGTCGCATTTACATTCATTTGAAGTATAGACGAGGAATACATAACACTCCGCGAATCATATTATATCTTACCATGAAACATAGAAATGAGATGCGATATCGCGTTTTAAGAATCATAAGAACTCCATTGCTACGATACGTAGACATCTGCAAACGCTATTTCCTTGCAAGGAAGTGTCGCATTTACATTCATTTGAAGTATAGACGAGGAATACATAACACTCCGCGAATCATATTATATCTTACCATGAAACATAGAAATGAGATGCGATATCGCGTTTTAAGAATCATAAGTACTCTATTGCTACGATACGAAGACATCTGCAAACGCTATTTCCTTGCAAGCAAGTGTCGCATTTACATTCATTTGAAGTGCAGACGAGGAATACATAACACTTCGCAAATCATATTATATCTTACCATGAAACATAGAAATGAGATGCGATATCGCGTTTTAAGAATCATAAGAACTCTATTGCTACGATACGTAGACATCTGCAAACGCTATTTCCTTGCAAGGAAGTGTCGCATTTACATTCATTTGAAGTGTAGTCGAGGAATACATAACACTTCGCAAATCATATAATATCTTACCATAAAACATAGAAATAAGATGCGAAATCGCGTTTTAAGGAGCATTAGAACACTATTGCTACGATAGGTAGACATTTGCAAAAGCTATTTCCTTGCAAGGAAGTGTCGCATTTACATTCATTTGAAGTGTAGACGAGGAATACATAACACTTCGCAAATCATATTATATCTTACCATGAAACATAGAAATGAGATGATATATCGCGTTTTAAGAAACATTAGAAATCTATTGCCACGATACGTAGACATCTGCAAACGCTATTTCCTTGCAAGGAAGAGTCTCATTTACATTCATTTGAAGTGTAGACGAGGAATACATGACACTTCGCAAATCATATTATATCTTAGCATGAAACATAGAAATGAGATGCGATATCGCGTTTTAAGAAGCATTAGAATTCTATTGCTATGATACCTAGACATCCGCAGACGCTATTTCCTTGCAAGGAAGAGTCGGATTTACATTCATTTGAAGTGTAGACGAGGAATACATAACACTTCGCAAATCATATTATATCTTACCATGAAACATAGAAATGAGATGCGATATCGCGTTTTATGAAGCATTACAACACTGTTGCTACGATATGTAGACATCTACAAACGCTATTTCGTTGCAAGGAAGTGACGCATTTACATTCAATTGAAGTGTAGACGAGGAATACATAACACTCCGCGAATCATATTATATCTTACCATGAAACATAGAAATGAGATGCGATATCGCGTTTTAAGAAGCATGAGAACTCTATTGCTACG
Organism: Xylocopa sonorina; assembly: GCF_050948175.1. Taxonomy (NCBI): domain Eukaryota; kingdom Metazoa; phylum Arthropoda; class Insecta; order Hymenoptera; family Apidae; genus Xylocopa; species Xylocopa sonorina. Next base: position 1,212,186 of record NC_135202.1, on the reverse strand, counting down.
ATACCTAGATATCTGCAGACGCTATTTCCTTGCAAGGAAGATTCGCATTTACATTCATTTGAAGT